>NW_003314354.1:336598-486103 GCF_000143415.4 Selaginella moellendorffii | reverse complement strand
CCCTCGCCCCCAGCAAGGTCGTCGAGAGGAGGAGGAAGAGCAGCACAACCCGCGCTACCAGCATCTCGCCCAAGCCCTAATTAGGGCTCTTCCGGGGGCAAATGGTCAGGGGAGGAGACGTCGCCGCTGGAGGCATTGGCTGCATCGTCTTCGCTTACATTGTCCTCCTCCGCCTGCCCGTTGGAATCCCTCGGCTCGTCGCGTTGCTGCCATGGATCGTTCTCCTCTATCGATCCGCCTGGGACGTTCCCACCATCCACCTAAGAGCGGTCCTCTCCTTCTTCTTCCTGTGGATGATCCCGTCCAAGCTCCTCCTCCTCTGCTGGAACCTCGGCGCCGTCCAAGATCCATCCGTCACGGCCAGCTTCCCCCGATTCTTCGCGGCCATGGCGCTCTCCATCAACATCCCGCGCAGCCTCATCGATGCGAGCAGCAATGCGGCAGAATCCAATGCCGCTCCAGCTCCAGACGATCGATCGGCCCCGATATCCTGGAAATCCTCCTGGATATGGCTCCAAGAATCCCTCGCCTGGCAGGCCGTGATCATCCGGGCCTCGATCAAGGTCCTGCTCGTCGTGCTCCTTTTCTCCGCCTACGCATTCCGCGACCGCGGCATGCCCGAGCTCCTCCTCTACCTCATCTATTCCCTCCATATCTACCTTGCCTGCTCGCTCATCTTCGAGGCCATCCCCGCCATCGCCGCCGCCACGATCGGTGTGAAGCTCGAGCCGCAATTCGACAAGCCCTTCCTCGCGGCATCCATCTCGGAGTTTTGGGGCAAGCGCTGGAATCGACTCGTTAGCAGCATGCTCAGGGCCTCGGTATACGAGCCCGTACTCTCCGTACTAACCAGGTTGGGCCGAGCCGGACCAGACCGTACGCGGTCACCGCTCTGGGTGAGAGCCACGGCAACCATGGCAGTCTTCCTCGTCTCTGGTCTCATGCACGAAGTGATTTTTCTCTACACCACCAAGTCAACGCCGACGTGGCAGGTGACTGGGTTCTTCCTGGTCAACGGCCTCGCGATGGTCGTGGAGGTGGCACTGCGAAGAAACTTTGGCCCGCTCGTCTCAAAGCTGCCCAAGGTAATGTGCGTAGTGATAACGCTGGGCTTTATCTTCACGACGGCTTCTTTGCTCTTCTTTCCACCGCTTCAAAGGCCGGGAACTTGCTTCCAAGCTCTCGACGAGTTTGAGCAAATGCTCGGAGCACTACTAGCAGTGAAATAGCCAGTAACAAAGTTTGAAGAATCGCTGCGAGTAAGAGGCGAGAGGTTTAGAAAACGAAGAGAAGCTTTAACATGATCTACCTGTTATGCCAGTAAAGTAAGTTCCAACTTGGGCCTGTTTGGCTGCGGCTCCACAACTTGAATGCGAATCTTCACGCTGTCTAGCACTTTGTACTTGGAACTACCATCCCGAGCATTGGCACACTGTTGCTCCTCGTCCATTATCCAGTTGGTACTCGACTTGCTTGCCTTGTCAACCAGGAACACGGGCCCTTCAATGCCATACCTTGCAAAGCGAATTCCAGATTCAGTACAGAGATTTGCAAACAACGAGGAGAATAGATACTTTGGAACAAACACTATCAGCCCGTTGGATCGGATCTGTACAATCCTTGCGTCTGCGTCTGTAGGCCTGCTTACAACGAGACAATGCGTGAGAAACCGCACAAAAGATCCGTGAAGAACAACCTGTTTCTGAAAAACATTAAAGTGTGGAGCTCCACTGATGCTCGGCCTGCCATTTGCGCGTTTCGATGCCGGTAGTTCAAATCTGTTTGAGTAAAGTGAGACATGAGGTCACTGAAGAAACGCCATAGCCTTACTGTCTGCGATCTTCGTGACCTCGGATTTGTCGCGTAAGGACGGTGACAGCTTTTCCAAATCCAAAGCTGCAGCCAGCAACCGGTGTACAATCACATCTGCGTTGAGACGCTGTTTAATAAGATTCACATCAACAGCATAAGTGGTCACTTACCAGCATATCGCCTGATGGGAGACGTGAAATGTGTGTATATTGCTGATGCAAGTCCGTAATGTTGAAACTCTGGAGGGCTTAGCTCGCCACTGCAAAAGTAAACCGCCTGAAAGGCAACAACGCAAATATGAGCTACTAAACGCTATAAAATCAGCTTACTTGGGTCATGCACCGAGTTGCAAGAATTCTTATCAATTTGTTGAAGTATGGATCATCCCCCTATATGCATGTAAACGTGAGGCGGTAAACAAAAAACATGTAAAGTTCTACACATACCACTGCAAGGTCAAGAGTATTTGCGAGAGTCATAGACGAAGTGATGTCCAGTTTGATGCCTACTGCCGAAGCAATTTTTAGAAGAGGCTCAAACATTTTCGATGTTGGCGTAGGATGCCGTCTGTCAAGTTCAATCCAAGGTTTGCTGAAAAAAAAAATAAAGAAAAAAGAAAAATACCTGAGAAGAGAAAACACTGGGAAACTCGACAATATCTTCTTCGCGACTGAAATATTTGCCAACAGCATAAACTCTTCGACCATGTGATTTGATTCTCTTACTTGGTACATGCCTGAAACAACCTTCTGTTAGTTTAGATTAACTTTGCAAACGTAAACGCAGAATACTGACCAACATCCAAAGGATTATGTGTTTCTGTATCAATTTCGAACTTCACTTCAGGAGAAGCAAGAGTAAGAGCCCCGCGTTCAATTCGCCTTTGCCTCAAAACCTGCAGTTTGCCGATGAGCATGGCAGAGACAAAAAGCTTAACAACCTTAGCGAGGCGATTCATGTTCCGAAGATCAGTAGTTAAGGGGTCCGACATTCGGCTGACGTACAAGTTACTCTCCACTTCAAGAAAATTCGGAGCAAGTGTACGTACCTATCATCCATTCGGGCTTGAGCTTCAACGTACGAAAGAGCAGCGGAGGACTTGATTACGCCCTTTGTAAATCGAACTGAAATTATATCCGCCTCTGAGGACATCTCCTGAATTTAGAATTGTAAGTGACAATGAATAGAAATTAACGAAGCTGGCATTACCCAAATGACCGAGAAAACAAATCTTTCTACATCCGCTCTGAGAGAGCACACATCTGCATTGTATATACGTAAATACCACTGAAAATCCACGAATTCGAGCTAACCTTCAGTAAGCGGCTTGGGAAGCATGTCAATGCGACGTTCAACCAAGTAAACAGATGTTCCTCTTTCCTGAGCTTCAATGTCTAGAGGTGTACCAGGATGAACAAAGCTTGTTACATCCGCAATATCTGGAAAGTTATTAAGGATGGAACAGAGAAAAGAATATAAACACAAGATTGGATACGGACTCCGACTTGATAGTTGCCAGTTGGCAGTAAGGTACAGTGAAGAGCGTCATCGATATCCTTGCAGCCTACACATTTTAACAGCAATTGTAAATGAAAGCAGCATTACGCACTGATCATCCTTACCAATGGGGTCTACACTGAACACCCTCAAATTTCGTAAATCTTCACGATGAGGATCGTGCAACGCTTCTGCGGGTACCGACCAAGGCAACGGCGGGAGGCAGGCCAACACTTGGTCCGAAAATGGCCTATTGTTGATGTCATTCTCAATAAGAAGAACCTGAAAACAAAACACGTAGAGCTGATTTTCAAGTTCTTAACGAGGCGTTTACCTCGCTTTCTGTGTCACGATCGCCAATTTTGCCGACAGTTTTCACGTAATGTCCAGAAGGATATCTGGAGTTTAAATCCCAGGAGTCGACAGACACCACGATGCGTTTGTCAACCAAATTACCAAACTGACGAGTCTGGATACGGATTTTTGGAATTCGACGGTCCGCTGACACGAACAATGCATTTGCCACGCTTCCCGCTCCTGCTGGCGTTGTCATTGGCTCCAGAGAGCCACAGTACCTGAAGAAGGAACGTGAAAACGTTCGTTCCCAATAGCATGACGAACTGAAAAGTTCTTACGCCCTCCAGTTCCGCTTGATTATTCCAATGACACGTCCATTCGGTCTGCTGGATCCACCGGACGTTGTTGCTTTCTCACTGGCTTCATCCGTCTTGTTCACAGCAGCCTCATCCGAGGTGTCAGGAGCAAGCCCGACTCTTTCATCACCATCGCCGTCTGTAAAACGCTTCAGAACAAAATGGAGATTTAGAGCTATGTACCTTCCTCTTCAGCAATCATTGTCATGTCGCCTTGCCAAGACTGGTGCGGGAGAAGCTCTACGACAACCACATCCCCATCAAATGCTCGATTCATATTCAGTCTTCCCTGAACCAAAATCTCGTCGCCAACACTTTCGCTACCGACGTAGGCTTGGAACGGGTTATATCTGTTAACTCGCAGCTTTCCTTGGTGATATATTCCTTGATGTATGCCCGCAGTGATTTCGGACATAGGTTTGTGCTGAAAGATGCAATGTAAGCGCCGGTGACAATTGGGTTACATGTACCTCTGAATAGATGATCTTTCTTTTTGACGGTCTCGAGTCCTCTATTTCCATCGGAGTGGCATTCTCGGACTCACTCCGAGCAACCAAATCCAGTAATTCTGGCTTGTCTAGCGACTGAACAAAGTGGTCCACTAAAAGAGGAGTTTATTAAGTGTTATATCTACTTCACTAGAAAACGTACCAGAAAAAACGTTGATTCCTTCTGCATTGGCCTTGGATCTATTGTCAAGATCGTTTGTCAGAAGAACAACAGTGCACGCATCTCCGAGGTGTTTCTGAAACCACTGGGTTGCGACGCGAATAGCTGGAGATTCGAGAGAAAAATCGCTTCGAAAAAGGAAACAGCAAAAACCAAGTACCTCTGTCATTCCTGTCGTTAACACTCTCATTCGCCATTGCCTTGATGTAAGTCTCCCTGAGAGAAAAAGATTTAGGAAGAAGACATAATTGATATCTTGCCTGTGGTGTTCATTAGAGAAAACGAAGAACTGACGTGATCGATTCGCACAAATGTTGCGCAGGCGATTGTAAGCACTCAAGTTCTTGTTCTTCACTTCTTCCAGAACAACGGATAAAATGATCACGTTGCGAAATGCCGGATTTTCGAGCAAATCCATCTAGATAGAAGATCGCAAAAAATCGCTAATAGAAGAAAAAAGAGAGGCAAGAACAAGCACCTGGTGTAACACCACATTTGTATCGACCACAACAAGCCGCTCGGCCGCAACGAGATTGGCAGTGGAGGTGTCGCAGCTGGAACAAAACGTAGCGCCGCAGGGAATATCATCGCGCAGGTAGTGCTCGCGAACGACCTGGACGAAGACGCAAATCCATCGAAAGCAAGACCGCAAGAGCATCCCTCACCTTGAAAACCCGGCCGCCTCGATTCTTCTTCAAAAACGCCTTGTTCTTCAGCATTGTGGAAAAGCCCTAAATCCGAGAAGATGTTCGCCGGATATTCCTTTCTCGATTATAAGAACTAGCGTGTACACCTCGGAACTTACTGAGACTACTATAGGCAGTTCTACGTCCATGGTGCTCGGAAGATCCTTGGTGTACTTTACACACAAAACCAACCAGGATTTCGTCCCGCCAATGACTTAGATCACGAGTTCTTACAAAAATAAAAAAAACGCATATTCACTTCGTTTTAAAATTTCTAGAGGTTTGGTTCCCAGAGACGAAGAAGCCCATTGCGGCCGCCGCTACAAATCCTTCCTCTGTCCGCATCACAAGCAACGCATCTCACCTGGAAAGAGTGAAAGTTCTTATTATACATAGATCCAGAGAATTGGAAGATAAAGATCAATCGACACGTACCACTGCGGCGCTACGTTGTGGAGTGCGGTAGAGCTGCCATCCCGCCATTCCCTTTGCTTGGTCGTTTTGCTCCGCCTTGTGGAACAGGGACATGGAGTTATCTCCGGCGCCTATTGCCAGCCACCGGGGCCCTGCTTTCACGGAGAGAATGGGCGAAACGTGGACACCGACGTTTTTCACGCACTGAAGCAAGCCTCCTGATGCACACATTATACATCATTGGTTACTCTCGGAAGCGAAGAAATGAAAACTCTGCTTACCGTTTTGATACTCCCAAATGCGAACCAGACCATCTGCCGAACCTGTATGAAAAGAGCAATGTGTAAGTAGCACAAGTAGAAGTGAAGCAACAAACCTGTGATGATTCCATCGTCTGTAGCAGAGTACTCCACGCAGGTGATTCCACCTGCGTGACATGCAAGGACTGCGTCGCAAGAACCTTGAGACACAGACCACACCCTCGCTGTCCAGTCGTCACTTCCAGTGACGATCGTATCCTTCACCATTCTCAAAGTTCTGGCCAAGGCAGCAAAAGAAAACACAGTCTCACAAGCCAAGAACAACCAGCTTTACCTTATCCACTTCTTGTGACCGAGAAGCATATGAACCTGTTTCCCAGCTCGGACATCCCAGACTTTCACAACTCTGAGCAAAATAAATAGCATCAAGATAGATGCTTGACGTAACAACAAGCATACCCGTCCATTCCTGCGGCAGCAAGGATTCTCGTAGTGTCATCGTAGTCCATGCATAGAATTGCACTCGAAGATTGTCCCACGTTGGCAACGCATGCGTCCGTTCTGGCATCCCACATCTTGACCGTGCCATCATGGGACGCCGAAAGAACTCGTTCCTCCGACAGCATCCTCACGCAGCTTATCTGCGATTTCCATGCTTCACAAACTATTTCAAGTAAAGACATAAAGAGTACCTTTTCTCTGTGACCGTCGAGCTTCATGCTGTTCTGAGACGTAGCCTTGTCCCAGATAAGTACAAGAGTATCGTCGCCACCGGAAACTATACGCAGCTTATCGGACGATATTGCACGAATTGTCCTGTAGACGAATCGTTAGACGGACAAACATCAACAAACCACACAGTTAAAACATACGCCGTGTGTCCTTCTAATGTTGCTCGAAACTCAGAACCACGCACGGTTGGATCCCATATTTTTAACTGCACTTAATGTTTTGTCAATGCTAAATCAGAGAACCGAGACTAGAACGAACCGTGCAGTCAGCAGATCCACTTATAAACATGCCTGGTTCATTTTCGCCGACAAGATCCCCCATTTCACTTCTCGTTCCCACGTGCAATGCTGTCACAGGACCTGTATGACCACGAAGGTTTCGCAAAGCTGGAGACCGTTTCACTGCCTGCGTACTGTCTACATTGGCTCGCTGATTCTGCCTTGAGCCTAAACGGGAAAACCATCAACAGAAACACTTTATTTCATAAAGAACTTACCTGAAACAGGTGCGTCCGTACGACCTCGACCGTCGTTGGCAGGTTGTCTGAACGAGGCGCGATCCCTGCTAAACATACTTTGCATCCAGCTTCTTCCAGCACCCGCCGCTTGAGAGCTCTGACTGTCATCGTTTTCTTGTCGATCTTGAGGATAAGAGGCTACTGGCTGTGCTCTTGATGTAGGTAGTTTTCCCCAGTAACCTTGTTTCACATTCTGTACATGAGCTAAAATGCCTCTTAATTTTATCTGCAGAAAAAAAAAAGGAAAATGTCATTGGACGTGATTGAAAAAAGTGTGCACACCCACCAGTTGCTTTGATCCAAGATTATTCTTCAATGCTAATGACTCAAGAATTAGCCAGGCCTCTGGATCCGGAACTTTCAAACCAGCCTATAAAAATCAAGCAATAAAACGTAGAATTCAAATCATATCGTACCAGGTGCCGAGCTATGACGACAAGTTGTTCGGTTACAAGATCAGCATACTTCCCAGTCCTAAGACAGGCAACACATGTTCACCAAGAGAATTAAGATTTATAAAGAAATCAATACCTATCAGAGGAACGTTCCATTATATACTCACAATATCCTTCCCAGAAACTGCAATTTTACAGTTAAAAGATATTTAAGAAACAACTTAGGCTCACCGTATGTCGTCCCAAACTGGCAAAGACCCCAAATGACGTTGTACAAAGTCTAAAATATTGCCAGCATCACGACGGTGAACTTCGGCAGAAATCTCCAGTGCATCCCGAACTGTTTCCATATCATTGCGTGAAGTAGCACGATTGACAATGGTTTTCACCTGCAAAGGAAAAGAATAAAGATTGGAGAGAACTTAAAGAAAACAAAAGAGTACTTACAAGCTCTTTAACTGCCACAAATTGTTCCTCGGAAACACGACATTGCCACCCCTGCAAAGGTTCGAGCTTTAGAACAGCGTGTACCAAAACCATTTAGCTTACCGAGTGAATATGCTCCCTGACACACTCAACAAATCCACTTCCACCAATACCTTCCGCATCGGACTCAATCAAAGCTGCAGAAAAAAAGCTTAGGAGCACTACGTAATGAGAACGAGATCTTACCGAGTATGGTGCCATATTCAAACGACGAAAAGGGATCCTCTACAGAACTTAAATTGAGAAGCCGTAGCCACAATCCCTGAGTTTTAAAAACCCGTAAGATTGCGTATTGACAAGTTAGCAAGTACCTGGAGTTTGACTTTTATGTCGAGCACCATGCGGTCCCGCTCAGCCTGAATGAGTCTTTTACTATAAGTGTGCAGAAAACCATAATACTTACAGCTCTTTCTCGTGGACTGAAACTCCCTGAAACAGGACTGTAAAAACAAAAGTTGATTAGACAACATTTTCCAGCAGATAAAATTGCATTCACCTTGAAACAGCTGGTCTATTGGGACGGTCGAAACTTGCGTTTGCTTTAGCCAAAATCGCACTTCGTTTCTCCTCCTCAAACTGAGTCCTCACGTTGGCAGGAAATCGATCATAACAAAATCTTGACCTCGCAGCTGAAACACAGGTGGTTGAATCGATAGAAAACCAACGAACGATTTCTCCTCACCTGGACCTTTACTCTGTATATCTGCAACGGTTATGATTTCAGGCTCGTCGTACGGCAGAGGTAGAATTGCTCCACGAGATTCGCTATTAGCGATAACACTCTGAAGTTTATCCACAAGATTTAAACCCGCATCAGGTGCACCATATCCTCGATCCAGAAAATCCATAAATCCTTGGGAGTTCAATAGCTGAAAAATCTGCACACCGTAAACCAGTAAAAAAAAAAAAAACAAACCACGAAAAAGCCAAAGACTTGCCATGGGATCAGGTTGACGTCCAAGGGCTCTTGCACGTTTTTTCAAGAAAGCTTGCGTATTGAAAACATTCATCGCTACGTGAGCACTGCCCTGCATCCAGGAGAGCAATCGCAGCCCCCTGTCGTAAGATTTGACTAGATAGTACGCATCTAAAAGAAGATGCACCACTTACCACAAATTTGCGGTAGTCAGGCAAAACTGATGCAAAAAACTGGAGAAAAATAAGCCTGGAATGTGGTACTGGCTTAGCACGCGTAAGAAAAACATTAGTATCAGGCCATACCTCAGTTCCAAATCATGTTTCTCATTCCATTTCTTATTTCCAAGCCTTAGATCATCATAGCAGGGATCGCCAATTGTTTTACGAGCACGATCCAAATGAACTACATTTGGATACAGTAAGCGCACAAGGTCTCTTCGCAGAATTGAGCCTTCAGGTTCCGTAAGAGGAGGTATGGCTTCTGAGGAAAATATCTGATTGTTTTCCAGATCCACAACCACCACCTGTGGAGTAAAAAGACATGTAAAGCGGAAAAACCGAAGTTCATTTGACATCATACCCCGTCCAGCGAAAAGTTAGAGATGTCAACAGCCGAATGAAGACCCATCAAATAGGGAGTCGGAGCCTCAATGTAGTCGACTCCAGCGTAAAATAATACTGGAATGTACACATGCTGCTCACACAAAAAAGTTTAAACGCATGCATACAGTCGTCTGAGAATGTACCTGCCACTTGATTGGATAGATAAGATGGCATACAGCTTCCGCAACCATTGTCAACAACGAAAGCCTGTACCGAACACCAAAAGATAAAATGGAAACATTTACAACGTCATCTTACTTGTTAGCCCGAAGAAGAACCCGTCTCTCAAGAAGAATAGAAACAAAGAGCTGCAAAACATTATCTACATCCAAGCATTGTAGGAGAGGTTGAAATGACATCTGCAAACCAAAACTCCAATGGTTAGTAAAAATTTTAGTGTCCTGTGAATGGAAATCGTACGTCTGCGTGAGGAAAACCGCCCTTCGGAGGCATATCTATACACAGAAGACGGCTTTCCAGAGAAAACAAAACTTGGCTCTGTCCAGGAGTGGGAAGTGGCACAGACGTTACCATATGTGCCACAATGTCCCAGAGTGGTTTACTGGCAAAGAAAAAAAAAACGAACACAAAATTGGAATCGAAGAGATAACAGATCATACGCTCACCTTGATCCAGAGGGAGAGAAACACAGCCGGTGAAGCTCTTCCAGCGCCTCTGCAAACAATCTAAAGCAAGGCGAGTGTGACACCAGACATATACATTTGTCTACGTATGAGTTCGCAGGAATGCGGTATGCCTCGGCAATATCCTCATCAACTGGATCTCGAAAGGCAACGCAGCTAACGTAGATCTTAGATCCATCGCCGTCTAGAGAACTCAAGATAGGACTGTAAGAGGAATAAACAATCAACACTACCAGTTAAGATAATTGGATAGCTGCGAGGATAGCTCGATTCGTCCGTGATTATGAATCCAGTCGAATGAAATGCCACTCCACCCGGTAGAACGCACTAAGAAAATCGATATTTCGCTAGGAATCCCCAGAAATCGAAGTGCATACCATTGGAAGTTGGGGCGGCGGAGGAGGTCGATCTGTGGAAGCCGGAGGGAACTGATCCAGCAGCGATGGACTATAGGAGACGCCGGTACTCCCGTGGTAGCCGCGGGCGCCATTCGACGCCTGGACCTCTGGACCGAGGCCGCAGACGAGGAAATACTCCACTAACTTCGCCATGACATGATACTCAAGAACCCTAAAAAATTTCGAGATAACCTTTTATTTCTACTCGATCTCATCTCGTCGATCCCATTGATTGTCGTCGTCACGGGCAAGAAATTTTATATTTTGGGTGGATCTTAGATGCGACATTTCTCCACGACTTGCTCTTGAGATTTTGGAGAGAAATCTTATAATTCTTGGAACCATTTTTACAAGAAGGCTTTCTTATAATGGTTCAAAATGGATATTGTGCCTTTGAAATGCTAAAAATGTGTGGTGTTAATCTTGCATCAATTGTGGATGTTCTACCATTTTGAACCAATAAAAAGGTGGTAATTCCTCTTACAAGATATCTCGCAGTTATTGTATGGTTGAGGAGCTGCTTGGTGTGAGGACGAGGCTTCAGCATTGCAGCTGTAAATGTTCACGAAGATGAAACCCCAGATGGAACTTCTTCATTGAGTCGCCACATTGAGGGCTTAAACATTATAGCAGGGTAGTCAAGCCACTTTGGATCCATCCTCTCACTTGTGCCACCCTCAAGAACTTCGAGCTCGCTGTTGTCCTGCACCTCGTTGAGCATGCCCCGAATGGTTGGCCCAATTATCTCACGCACTTCGTAGGGACGCCTGAAAGTGTAGATTGTGTGGCACACCGCCTTTGTGACCGTGCCATCAGGATGCCGCTCCCACTTGTAAAACGAGACTCGGTATCCCCGATTGAGCAACACGCCGTAGAGAGCGTAGCTCTCTCGATCATCGTCGACCTGTTCAAGCTTCTCGTCTAGCGCAGCATACATGTCGTAATAGCATTTGGCGCACAGGAAGAGGATCCCGCCTGGCCGCCTGCCGTCGAAGTCGCCACTGCAAATTGAGCGACTCGCAATGCGCAAGCAACAGACACAACAAAAGGATTTACCTGTATGCCAGTAACTCTTCCAGATATCCGCCAAGGAAGCCCGCGGGATTCTTCCATGGATCTGGGAGATGCTTGCTAATCCAGCTCTCATCCCCGAAAACAATCGGGGATCCGGCAAGAGATTCTCAAGCGACACGCGTGCCATTGCTCACTCTCACCTAGGGTTCTTCCGCCATCTTCTTAAAGGCAGGGCTTAGTTTTTGGCCAAGTGGATTAATTTACGAATGGAGAAGTCTTTTGATCATGTAATCCCTGCTTAGCTTATGCGATTTTTCAGTGGTTTCGAAGTTTCAGTGGTTCTTCGCAGTTACCGCTTCTGCCATTCTTCTTCTATACATCGCCACGCCACAACTTATAGATAGAGCGCACCGTCTTTAAGCATTCCCTTACCTTGAGGGGGCTCAGGCAATGGAGATAGTACACGCGGGGACAATGGTCGCAGCAAAAAAGATTTCCGCCGGACTGGCGAACCACAGTCGAAAAGGGCTGAAAAACAAAAGCAGCGTAAGCACATTGTTGTTGGCCGCGCTCCGCTACAACAAGATTCTAGTAAGCTAAAGCCGCTTGAAACTTTTCAGCCTCGGAAGATTCTGGCAAGACATTGTCCTCTATATCAATGATACGGACATTTTTGCCACTTCGTTCTTCCTCTTCTTGCTCCGGATTGATGTGTTTCACATCTTTGGGTTCCACTACGCAAGGGCAGAAAATTCAATATTGTACACGCAGGAGTTGCAAAGAGCATTGTTGTAACACTTCACGCCTCCGTGCTTTCGCCTTGACGAAGTGTATAGCGTGAGTGAGAGAGGAAATATAGCCACCTTAAGACAGAGAGCGGCGAATTTTCCAGAAGATGGGACCTTAGGAGAATTGTGGAGGCAACCGAGCAAATTAGAAAAAAAAAAAACTTACCTCCAGAAGCTTTCCTCGATCACACGGTGGCTTTCTTTGCTCCTCTTTCCACCCGGGAACTTGCTTCCAAGCAAATCCTAGGAGCACTAGCAGCGAAGTAGGGAATAACAAGCAATATCTATACACAGATAGATAGCTCTTCACGGCTTTCCAGCGGAAACAACACTTGGCTGTGTCCAGGAGTGGGCACAGACGTTACCATATGTGCCACAATGTGCCAAAGTGGCTTACTGGCAAAAACAAAAAAAACGACCACAAATTTTGAGAATTATGAATCAAAGAGATAGACGAATCAAACGCTCACCTTGATCCAGAGGGAGAGAAACACAGCCGGTGTAGCTCTTCCAGCGCCTCAGTAAACAATCTAAGGCACACCACACATATACATTTGTCTACGTATAGGCCTCGGCAATATCCTCATCAACAAGGCAGCTAAAAACTTGAGATTTCGCTAAGAATCCCCAGAAATCGAAGTGCATACCATTGGAAGCTGGCGGCGGAGGAGGCGATCTGTGGTGGAAGCCGACGCGATCGCCGTGGTAGCCGCGGGCGCCATGACCTCGAATACTCAATACACAAGAGCCCTAAAAACTCTTTTATTTCTATGTTAAACAGTAGAAGCTCGATTCGCCATAGTAATCGATCATCTCGTGTTCCTGGCTCGAGAAACCAATCGCCGCCCCGAGATCCCATTCCTGCTGAGGGGATGGCTGCTGGAGGATCTGGAGGAGATTGTCGTCGTCGCGCGCAAGGGGGAAGTCCGGACCAGCCATTGCGCGCTCCCTCGATTGATCGTGCTGGACGTTCTTGCTCTGGATCTGAAGCTGATAGATGCGGCATTTCTCCAGGACTTGCTCGATCTCCACCTGCTTGGGGCTCTTGGCGCCGCCGGGCTGCTGCTGGATCATCATCGAAGAACTGGAAGGATATTTCGAGATCCCGCAGAAAGAAGAGGAAGATCGCGGCGCGGCTGCTGCTGCTGCCACCGCTGGACGATCAGATTGATCAAAGACGAAATTGGTGCGCGCGCGAATCCCTCGCATTGCCCTAGCGGCCACATCGTAGGCAAGCGCCGCCTCCTCGGCGGTATCAAACGTCCCCAGCCACCGCCGCTCCTTCGTGTTTGGATCGCGAATCTCCGCCGCGAATCTGCCCCATGGACGCCGCCTCACCCCCCGGTACTCGCTGTTCTTCCTGCTGATTTTCTTCTTCCTCGCATGGCCCCGATTCGCCGCCGCTGGCCCAGGCGGTGATTCTCGCGCGCTCGAATCACTTGTACCAGCAGCAACAGTAGCAGTAGCAGACATGATGATTTCGCAATCGAACGAATGATCGATCGGTCGATCGATCGAAGGAGGGGAGTACCAAGCAGATATATAGTGGATTCGCGATTTTAAAGTGGGTGCCCGTGGGATTAGATAGAAGATCTCGTAGGTAAGGCGCACGCACGCACGGCACACGAGCGATGGAGAAAGAGAGACCGACCAAGCAAGCAAGCAAGAAGAAAATCCTGCGGTGCGGACTCCATACGGACTCCTATATAGCAAGTCGCACATTCAATTCGATGGGCATCGTTCTTCCTTCCTCGCTTTGAGAGTGGTCATAGTCAGTCAGTGATTGTCGCTAGCTAGAATCATAACCGAATCCAGCGTAAGATCTCTTGCGGATTCAAGGAATTCCACAATCATTTCTCGCATTTAAGGCCTTGCACGCTCCGACTCTAGGCTCGTGTAATTTTGATTTTCTAAATCACACATTCCTAAAATTATATATTTATTGTAAATTTTCATAAATTTTTCTTTTTATTTTTAACCTTATTTTTAGCTACATAATATTACTAATATATTTCATAATTATAGCTCATAAGTTATAATTTATCAAATTCTCTGATAATATTATAAGTTCATGCTTTTGAGTCATTTTATTAAGATAAATATTTCTTTTAAATTTTCTCAATTCATAATAAAGTATATAAAATTTTATGCTACATTACAGAAAATATTTTAAAAATAAACTAGAAAAATCTATATATACGACTGGTTTTGGGAATGTTTTTTTAATTCAGTCATACTCTAGCCTGGGACTATAACAAATCTTTTGCTGGTTTTTAATATGATTTATATGCTATTTGACAATCAGTCTAGGAGTGGTTTTTAGTGTGGTTTCTATAGTTTTCTATATAATTCACCGATATAGATAAAGTTTAAAATTAACTAATGGAGAGAGTAAGTTTGGAATAATGTTTTGGTCTTTCTATGCACTTAAGTTTTAGTACAATTTACATATATTGTTATAAATAAAGAATGATTCACAATATATTTTGAAAATAGATATAGTTTTAGTATATTTTTCTAGTAAATATTATTGTGGTAGTCCCAAGTATTTTTGGACCAAACCTCTTTAAAAATGATTATCTATCCAAACTTCACAGCCTATTTAGCAATGTACTTAAGGCCTTCACAATTTCAATTTTTTATGAATTTGGCAATTGGTAGATGTATTTCTCACTTCTAAAGTATCACTTTATGTTGGCAAAAGAAGGCTTTAATTCAAGTAGTAGTTGCAATATTTATTTCAAGGTTACTATGTCAAACTTTTATCGATATTTGTTCATTTTAAATGAAGAAATGATAATTTGATGCTATACTACTTTAGTGATAGTTGTTAATTCTTGTTATGCACTATTATCAACCACATTTAGAATTGATAAATTTGACCCAATGTATCGCCCAACTCTTCATTTTGGGTACCAAGCCAATTTTGGATGTATCCTGACTGCATATTGATCAGCTGATTGAGCTAATGGATGAATATTTTAATTCAGGCAAGGAGATTCTATGAATATTCTAATGCTTAAAAACCATGGCACTAGGGATTTCTCCTCCATTCTAGAATACTATTGTGGGGGCTAAGGTTTCTAAAATTGTAGTACATATTAGGGACAATAAGCAGTCTTGATATTTCTTGGTCCCTTATTGATATTCTTGGTCTCTAGCATCAATAAACTTGCAATAGTTTGGGAATGCATTGATTTTCTTTGCGCTTAGCATTGCAACTTATTACAAGACCAAGGACAAGAGTCCACAATTAAGACAAGCATTGAAGTGATTGGAGGCCATCCAAGGAAATAAATTAGCTTCATCTATAAGGCTTAGATGGCTGTGTGTAATCTAGGACAAAGATGAGTATTCTTCCAAGTTGTCTACTTAAGTGAGTAAATAGAGAAATAAAGAAGCCTTTTAAGTTCTCACTTCTTTTCCTTGTATTGTACTTGTCTAGATAGGAGTCAATTTTTGCTATGGTCTAAAGAGCAACAAGAACTTAAACATGCTACTAGTATTAAAAGTTTTACTTTGCTAATCCCTCCATCATGATGTTTGTCTTGTTGCAAGAATAACAACAAACTAGTAAAAGAAAAATCCAAGGATGAAGAAGTGTCAAGTAGAAGTAAAAAACATTCTTCTACCATTACCACATTATTGCTACCTTCTAGTAAGATGTAAGTCCTCTTTTTATTTGGAAGTGTGTTGTCTTCTTTCCAAAACCTACTACATATAAAGGATGAATGGTGTATTTTCTCCTTGACAATATTCTTTTGACATTGCACCATTTTGCAAACTAATGATGTCTCTAGCTAGAACTTGTCTAAAGAAATTCCCATACGCTTTTAGTAAGATAAATAAATTTATATTACTACTATTTAGTATAGGATGTTGAGTAAGGCTTTTTCTGCCTGTACTTGTTCTCCCCTTACTTGCAAAATAGTGTCAAATAGACAAAGACAAAAACATAGAAGGAGAGAAGAAAAAAGAATGAGAAAATAGATTATAGAAGTATTGAGCCCCAAACTCTAAAAGCATGAGTAAGGATAAGTATATGTCACTTTCTCAATTCTATAGATATAAGCGGGAAAAAATATGGTTAATTCAATGCAAATGCATACAACAATGAGTGAGAATTGTTTTCCAATACATTTAAGTGTTATTGATTTTATAACTATTCCTAACTACTTCTTGCATATATTAAGTATTTCTTCTTTGAATGCTTAAACTTAAGTGTAACTCCATTTCATTTAACTTTTTTCTTTTGCTCTGCCTAGGAAGATATACAAGATAAAACATTTACTTCTTTATCAAATATCCTCTTCTAATACTGTATATATTGAGATTATTGGTTATAGACTCCATCCACTTGGCTTGTACCTTCATCATATATTTAGTTCTTCCATGGATTTTGACTATATCACCTATTGCCACTTCTATTGGACTATCATTGTTGAAGACACCTCTTAGAGAAACCATATCCAAAATCAAATGGAAGTGGTTCTAAGTGTGGCACAATATAAACCTTTTTAGAGTATAATATTCATTGGTAGGATGCAAGTGTGATCAAACTGAACAATCCCTAGAGCTAAAACATGCAATTAGTATAGTGATCCACTACTAGAGTTTCTCTTGGGTAATTTCAATTTACTTTTTTTCATTACACACCACTTTTGGCACTAAAAATATTTGTCATATCTAGTACCAACTTTCCTCCCAGTCCATGGCTGGCCAACAGCCCTACATATAAAACATCATAAGCTTAAGAAAAAATACCATACTAGCCTATTGTTCAAGGTATTATAAATTGCAAGTTATTCATATAATAAATTTTGTTTTCATAAATTTTGTTTTCCAGTTTGAAAATATTTGTTGATATTGTCTATATTATAAACTATATTATGTTCCAAGTTTGTATAATATAATACAACAGAATATTATCTATACTAAAAACTATATTTTGTTCTAGTTTTATTATAGTAGTTGAGAGAATGATATAACATCTACACTAAAAACAATATTGTCTTCTAGTTTCATATTACATACACCACAACATTGTCTATATTGAAAATTATATTATATTACACTTTCAGAATAAAACTTCAAAGAACTATAATTTTTATATATAATTTTCTAATATAATTTTCTTAAGTATATGTTATGTATAATAAAAACCAGGTTGATTTTAGTTGCATAAATGTTATATATATTGATAACTATATTCAATTCCAGATTTATAGCTATATATAAAAGAATTATGTTGAAATATGTATATGTGCCTAATTTCATTTTATTCAAACCATTTTTTTTTGTGAGAGCTACATGAAAACTGATATTGATAATCAAATTATTTGCTATGTGAACAGCATACAATAATGCTTGGTTTATTTAATAGTTGTGTTATTCAACAATTGATCAAATGTATGTTTATAATTTATAAACACAAGATTTATCTTATTGTCTATCAATCATTAGATGGTAAATAAATTAGAATATACTAGGAAGTGTTTAGGAAAGTCTATAAATTTGGACAAGAAGCATGCTGGCATATGCCTGTGGGTCTCTAATATGAACAATTCCCTCTAGCAAGGAGGCCTGCCAGCCATTGGATCCCAGACCCAGGCCAAGCTTTGTTTGCATGGTTGCACGAATAATTTTCCTAATGTTAGCCCTGGCCAATAGGAGGCCATCACAACTTTAGTGCTCATTGGCTTCAAACAAGGCAACATAGGCATCTGACATGTGTCACCTATGTGTCCTGCCCTTGTGCCCATTCGTTTTAGCTCACCCTAGGTGCTCTGCCGCAATTGAGCTAATACTTGCTTGCTAGATCACTAGCAATTGCAGCAATTACACTTCTTCCTATGGAGATCCATGTTTAGCGTCAGGTTGGCAGCCACTAATTTTGCCCCCAACCACAACAATCTAGATTTTTATGTGCTGTGGAAATTTGAGACATCTTCATTTGGGTTTATGAAGAACTATTAGAGAGTTTGTAGTCTCTATCCTTCCACGAGAAAGAACAAGCCTAAGGTGAGTTCTTGAACTTGCAAACCCCACCCACCTCTCACGGCTCAAGCATCATTGTATTCTAAAAAGCATGGGAGGCTTTTTGAATTCTCACCACACCTTGGAAAAGGTGTGCTAGTCCTATGTCTAGGTTTTGTTGGTTACTAGATTAATCTCTTTTGTTTATAGCTTAAGGCATGTACAGATTATGCTCTCACTATATAGTCTTCAATTTTTTTTATATATATTTTTTTCTAGTGGAAGAATGCAAGTTTTGGCAATCTCTAAAAATTTTAAGATAAGTGCTTTGATTTTCTTTTAGATTGATGTATCACTCACATTTACTTCTTGCCTTAAGTTTAAATTTGCACTAGATAGGTTATTTCATTTAATTTAAAACTTCCTCCCTAGCAAATATACCTTAGCTTCGCAAGTATTAAGAAGTATACCTCACTAGTTGCCTCCAACTATTGACACTAGCACATATATTCACACTCACAACAACCTTGCATGTGTTAATGAAGAAACTAATCTAGACTTTGAACATGCTAATGCAAAAATTACTTTAGATTTTGACGATGCTAATACAAACATAGCACATGCTGATGAAGATCATACAAATATAGACCTTTAAAATGCTAATGAAACTAATATAAATGCATGTAATTGTCATAGTTATATTGTCTATAAATTAGCACATCAAAAGAATTATAATGACCATATAATACATGTGTTTAATATTGGAAATATGTCATTTATATATGTCTTTTGTGGTGCATTACATTTTGAAAATGAGTCAAGATCAATATGCTGCAAGAATGGAAAGGTTTCCCTTCCCCATATATTGTGTATGCTTTTTAATGAAAATAAAAACTCAAACTTTAAAATTAACATATAAAATCAACATTTGGTTTTTGCATCAATGGGTGTTAATGTTGATAATTTAAGTGGTAAAGTCCCATATTACTTTACAATACAGGGTCAAATTTATCACAATATTGTTTCAGCATATCCTGCTACTAAACGTGCCACCATCATATGGATAACTTTACATGTTTGATGCATCTGAGGCTACAAATATTAGAAAGCAAAACCCATTCAACACAAACTATGATCCTAATTTGCTATTACAATTAGATCACTTGCTAAGAATAATAAACCCATACGCACAAGCTTTTCAAATGATGTATGATTTTGAATCACAAGAACAATGTCTCTCAATTTGCAATGGAACTCTGAAATATAGTGTTTACATGATTGTTAAAAGTGAAGGTATTAATCTACATTGTTATAACTTGCCACTGACTAATGATGTTACTATTGTTTTTGCTATTGATGAGGGTGAGGCATTTTTTGATAGAGGAATATACATACATCCATCTAACTCATAGCCAAAAAAATTTTCTATTCTTAATGAAAATTATAATCCTATGGTTTATCCTTTACTTTTACCATTTGGTGATAAATGTTAGCATGAAAAAACCTACCACAATGAGTCACATGTAACAGTACTTTAGTACTATATATATCAATTTTCTCAATGAGATAGCATTGGCAACTCTTTCCTTTATGATCAATTGCTACATGCTGGGAAGTTTAGTCAACAATTTATGATTGATGCTTATATAAAGGTTGAATTTAACAACTTTAATTTCTTTCACACCTTAAATTTGGATTACTACATAGGTCTTATGGACTATGTTAATAACAGAGTTACTAATAATAATGTTAAATTTGGAAAAGTTATAATTTTACCTTCTACATTTCTTGGTAGCTCATGAGCAATGCAATAATATTATCAAGATGCTATTGTTATTGTTATACATTTTGGAAAATTTGATTTATTTATTACATTTATATGTAACCTAAAGTGGCCTGAAATTTTGTAAAACTTAGAGTTGAATGAATTATTTGAGGATCGACTTGATCTTATTTCAAGAGTTTTCAACTTAAAACTTAAAGAATTTCTACATGATATAAGTATCAAAGGAATTTTTGGGAAATGCATCGCATATATTTATGTTATTGAATTCCAGAAAAGAGGTTTGCCTCATTATCATTTCTTAGGAATGTTATCAAGCAAAGACAAGATAAAAAACTATGACTTGGTTAATGAATTTGTCACTGCATAATTGCCACACCCACTGCTAAAACCAAAATTGCATAACATAATTATAAATCATAGGATATATGGTCTATGTGGGAAGCATATAAATAATAAATACTCTAAAAATTATCCAAAATAATTTAATATTGAAGCTATTTATTGTGTTGATGGTTATTCTGATTACGACCAACCTAATAACAGATAGACTTTTATAAAAATGATTATACTATTGACAATAGATGGGTTATTTTTTATAATAAATACCTTTATAAGAAATATAAAGCACATATCAATATAAAGATGTGCACTTCTATTAAAACTATTAAATATTTATTTCAATATGTATATAAAGGTTATCACTGTGCAACATTAAAATTCCTAATTGCATATGAAGAATGAGGAACTTTAAATTGGGACAAAAACTCAAGTTTTGTTGATACTCAATATATTTCTACTTCTGAAGCTATGTGGCATATATTTAAGTTTCATATGCATGATAAATCACTAACTATTATACAATTTGTAATTCATTTTCCTAATTTTTAAAACATCTATTTCATACCAGATCATGAATAAAAAGCACTAGAAAGAGCCACTCAAAATAGAACAATGCTTACACAAGATACTAATGCAAGGCAATACATATATGCTCAAATTCCATTACACTACATATATAACAAATCCTTTCATAAATGGCAATTACATCAATAAAAAGCTAAACTCATACCAAGAATGTATTTAATATCTCCTTCTAATAGTGAGTTATACCACTTATGGCTTATATTATTCCATAAAAAAGGTGCTATAACATTTGAGGAAATATGTATTGTCAAAGGTGTTATTTTATCTTCTTTTAAACAAGCAGTTATGGCAATGGGACTTTTAGCAAATGGCAACATTGCATATATAAAGCTTTTACTTTTAAAATGCCATCCCAATTAAGATAGTTATTTATTTTTATTTATTTGTATTGTTCACTAAAAGATCCAAATCTATTATGGGATCAGTTCAAAATTGATATGTCTAAGGATTATGTTAGAAATGATATAAACTATTTTGATATTGCTTTACTAAATATTAACTCAAAATTCCAACTACACAATAAATTTAATTGTGATTTTGGTTTACCACTTTCAACTCTTACTCCCATTATCGAACACATGCTCCTTGATCCATCACAAGACCAAATCAATACAAACATAAATAAATTTAGTTATAAAAAATGTTATATTTTTGAGTTTATTATGAATGCCATTGACACTAACTAGTATCAATGTTTCTTTATTGATGGACCTGATGGTACTGGGAAAACTTTTCTACATCATTATAGTATGACAATTAAAAAAATAAAAAGTAATAAGTATGGCATGGACTGGAATTGCAAGTATTTTTACTAAAATATAGTCAAATAGCACATACAACTTTTAAACTTCTTATTCCTTTAAATGGGACTTCTATCTCTACTTTAACAATTAATAGTGTTGCTAGAAAAACCATTAAACAACCAAATATTCTTATATAGAAGGAAATTAATATGGTCCACATGTATGCTTTCTTTACAGTTGATAAATGTTTAAAGCATCTCAAATGTAATTCTAAACCATTTGGAGGTGTTACAGTGATTACAAGTGGTGACTTTCATCAAACTCTTTTTGTTGTTCCCTATGGCTATCAAACTTCTATTATTTCAAACTTAGTTAAAATGAATAAACTATGGTCACTCTTTACAACACTAACACTAATAAAAAACATGCATTCAAGCAATCTTTGTTTTTCTAAATGGCTTGTCAAATTGGTGATAGTAGTTTGTAGTTGCCATGTCTCCCACCAAATATTATCAAAATACCACATGCACTATCTATCTCTACACCTATTGTAAACTTTATTTTCCCAAATACAAATGACATTATAAAAAACTTACACAGCTACATCAAAGATTATTCTCACCCCACTCAATGATGATACGATCAAAATAAATAATGACATTGTTGGAAGACTATCAAGTGCTCCATATAGTTACTTGAGCATTGACACGGTTGACTTAGATCACCCTGAAGAGTTCCCAATTAAATTTTTAAATTCAATCACCCCACCACACAAATTAATTCTAAAACAAAATGTGATTTTGATTCTTCTTAGGAACATATCTCCACAAATTGGTTTATGAAATGGTCAAGCAAGCATCTCAAAACATTTTAGATTATGAAATTATCACAGGACAATTCATAGGATTGCAAGTTTTTATTCCACATATTACCCTTACATCTTCTGATGTTAAAATCCCTTTTAAGATGTCCCGAAGACAATTCCCAATTTGTCTAGGTTATTGCTTAACTATTTCTAAGCCCAAAGCCAAACTTTTGACCTTCTTCTCCCCCAACCTATTTTCACATATTGTCAACTTTATATTGCTCTCTCAAGGTGCAAATCACCTAAACAACTTCGTGTTCAAATGCTTGCAACCCCCCTTCAAGGCAATCTTATACCATATGATCAACACTTTTATACTATGAATACAGTCTAGGCTGAAATTCTTAAGTAGACTAACAAATACATGACATAATTCCAAATCCCTATCTACTCAGCCACCTTTGACCTGCAATTTTGAGTTTCAAGTGCACACCACAAGAAAATTGGCACTGAGTGGTGTGCATTGGGTGGTGTGTCATTTTGGTTATGGTAATGTGCTATTGAGCTACTAATGGCAAAGGTACAATTTTCATCCTATTGCTTCTTGAGTGCAACTCTCATTGCAGTATAATGGTTTTTGGCTCATCCTAGGAGGAACCTCTCTAGCAGGCTGTGGAGCAAGTAGCAACACCTACACCAAAGATGGACTTGGAAGTATTCTTTGGGCTCTTTGTGTTCAAAATGGAAGAGTGCAACTTGCCTGAAGACAATGCTTGTATGGAATCTAGGAACAGGGCAACGATCGGGCAAAAGACACAGCTCCTCATCTAGCAAAGGCGGACGATGAAACCCTAGAAGAAATCTTCTAGAATCTTATTCGCTTGGCACTTAGCTCATCAGTGCCTTCCTCGCTGCTGCCATAAATCTATCAATTGGATTAGGCAAAGCTCTGCAGCAAGATAAATTTAAGTATTTTTCTAAACATTTGGCTGTTGGTGGTCAGGTGTATTTAAAAGTTATAAAATAAAGGGTAACAAACAATATCTAGGCATTGGTCTAAAGAAGATTCTATCTCCATTGGTCAATAATGCCATGAAAATTTTTCTATCACTCACCTTCCAAGAAACTGGTAATGAGAGTTCTCATATGGTACATATCACCATGGACCCAATAGACACTATGGCAGTAGCCGTGCTTGTCCGCATTGATCTCCCATAGCTTCTTGCCCTTGTTGTGGATTGCTGGAGACCATCAGACTCGAGAGTGCACTCCATGGACTGGTAGGGGTAAAGTGATCCATCTTTGGGTAGACCATGCATGACATTATGCCATGTAATACTAAAGGTTTTATATTTCTAATATTATATTATAATAATGAGCCATTTGGTGTTTATCCAGCTGTATTTTATATATTAGAGAATTATAAACTTCAATTTTAAGGCACATGCCATGAAGCTATGCAAAGTTCTATTTGAAGCCAAGTGTCAACATAATATTAAGGAAATGTAAAGAGGACTAACAATTAGTTGTAGTATAAAAGAAGGATGTTTTGATTCATAACACAATCTGAAATTTTCTCTTGATTAAATATGGCTTATAGTTATGTTTTATTCTTTGCATTTATAAGTTTAATTCTAGCTGTAGAAGCAAGACTTAAAACATGTGGTGAATCTTGTTCAAGTCATAATGAGTGTAAAGGGGATATTGCTTGTTTTGATGGCATTTGTAAAGATGATCCTGATATGGATACAAATTTATGTCCTGGTGATGATGGGAGTGGTGGTGGTGGTGGGGGTGCTGGTGGTGGTACTGGTGCTGTTGGTGATGGTGGTGCTGGTGGTGGCACTGGTGGCGTTGGTGGTGGTGGCGTTGGTGGTGGTGCTGGTGGTGGTGCTGGTGGGGGTGCTGGTGGTGGTGCTGGTGGGGGTGCTGGTGCTCGTGGTGCTGGACTTCTTGGAGGAGATATATCTGGAGGAGGTGGTCTTCATAGAAAACTTTAAGTAAAAAAAGAATTAATCTAAAATAAAAATGATTAATTAATAAAGGATCAAAATAATCTACTTTATAATTCTTTGTTTGTATGTTTAAGTTTAGCTTTAAGTTCATATCATCCAAGGAAAAGGGGTTATTAATCAAATTGCTAACATTTCCATATTTAGGTTTGTGTAATGAGTAGGATTCAATATAATAATTAATGAGGAGAAAAACAGAAAATCAAAAATTTGAGAATACATTTATAGCCTTAGACTTAGTTTTAACTTTAAGTTTCAATAATGTGCTTAATTTTAGATTCAGGTTTAAAAATACATTCTTATTCCACTTTGCTCAAGAAAGCCAAAGGTTACCTATGTTTGCTATTTGATCAACACTAATCTAGCAAGCAACAAAACTTAGACAGAGGATTGGCACACCTTTTCTAGGCTGTGTTGAGCACTCAAAAAGCCTCCTATGCTTTCCATTGTGTCTTGACCACCACTAACACTGTAGAAACACAAATGAGCCCAATTTGCTGATCAACAACTTGAGCCGATCACGCTTGTCTCCTGGAACACTTTGAATGTAGAGACTGGGCAAGAAGATCTAGCTCTTAAGTTTCTGAATAGTGTAGAGGATCAAGGAAGGTGGCTGTGTAACAGACGATGCAAGCTACTTCAAGGGCTGACAGTTGGAGAAGGCAAGGAGCTCAATGGGAAGCTTGATAAAGTTTTGGAGAATACAATTACATTTGGGGGATGGTCCAAAGTTGAGTTGAGCTCATGAGTTGAGCTCAATTCAACACAAGTCAACTCAAGTCAACATAGTCAATAAAAAATATTACAAAGGAGATCTAAATTGAACAAATGAAGGTTCTAGCAAACTTTAAAATATTAAAATACGTAAATATCTAAGTTAAAAGTTTCTATAAGATTGAATTGTTTAAAAAAGACAAAGTTCATGAGAACCTATCTTTTATAAAACTATATTATTTTATTATGGCAACTGTTACAGCTATCATATTTGATTTGACTACTTAATATTTTGAATACTTTTACAGCTGTAGATACTATTCCTTCATTCAAAAGAGTTTTTAGGGTTCTTGAGAAGATGGGAAGCAAGGAAAATACAAGATCTGTGAGTAAGAGTTGTAGTGCAAAGGAATGTGAGAATGTTAATTTTATTTCACTACCACAATCTCCATATTACACTCCTGGTCCTTATTACCCATCTGGGAATGTGGAAACCACTATCACGATTGATAAAAATACTCCTGTTACTTCTGAAACAACAGTCCAGAGCAAGAGAAATGAAGAAATCAACAACACAGCGGAAAGCACCATCAAGCAAAGACAAGATAAAAAACTATGACTTGGTTAATGAATTTGTCACTGCATAATTGCCACACCCACTGCTAAAACCAAAATTGCATAACATAATTATAAATCATATGATATATGGTCTATATGGGAAGCCCTTACATATAAAATAATAAACACTCTAAAAATTATCCAAAATAATTTAATATTAAAGCTATTTATTGTGTTGATGGTTATTCTGATTACTACTGACCCACTAACAAATGGACTTTTATAAAAATGATTATACTATTGACAATAGATGGGCTATTTTTTACAATAAATACCTTTGTAAGAAATATAAAGCACATATCTGTAAGCGACTAAATTTTCCATTCTACTTTAGTCACTTAACCACACCTCCGACCACTTGGAGGAGTCTCATTCACAACCTCCATCAGTCCAATTCAGGACTTGGGACTTGCTAGCCCCAAGAATGGCATCCATGCCACTCCACACTTGCACCTGGTCCAAGTGCTCCACGTGTCCGGTCCCGAGACCGACACCCAAAGGTACCACTGACATCTCGGCCCGTTACGCTAAGGCCATGCCCATTCACCTTTGCTGCACCAGTGGTTCAACACCACTTGCATCACCACCTCGTCTCTCCAAGACTGGGCCATGTGTCCACGAGTGGTCATCCTAGATCCACTCCTTAGCATCCTTAGGATGCCCACAGACCTGGGGAATTGCCTTCCCCAAAGTCCCTTTGTCAGTTCCTACCAAGTCCCTTTCTGCCCCTGGCCGTGTTTGCCAACACTGCCACTGGATCGAGGCCCACAGGCCCGACCACTAAGTCCCACGGTCCTCTGGGACTTCCTCACCACATGACTGTGTCCTTGGTCACTACCCCAGAGGACTGCTCCTCTTCCTTTCCACAGTCTGGGCCTTTGGGACAACATTTCGGAACACCGTGGCCTTACGCGAGCCACCTGGGTACTCTCCCCACCTATCGCCTTTAGGTGCTCTAGCCATGGGCTTAGAGCGAGGTTCCGTTGAGCCACGCCTGGTATCCAAGTAGGTAGTGCCACCCACACTTGGACTGGGAGCATCGGCCAGTCGATCTCCCGGGGGAACTAGAGCCGGCTCTTGAACACTTCACCAAGCTACCCCGCTTGTCGGTCCGTGTTCACTCTAGTCTTGGACTTCCCAGTGGGCAGCTCATCACCCAACACTGGGTCCGGCCTTCCTGGGCCAAACTGGCCTTTCCTGGCCAAACTGGCTCCACTGCAGTCCTCCCCCTACTATACTTTTGGAGCTCACCAAACCCCCCAGGGTCTGGGAGACGAACGCTTTGGGCTTTCACCCTCTCAGGCTCCGGACTCGGACTCGGACTCGGACTCGGACTCGGACTCGGACTCGGACTCGGACTCGGACTCGGGCTCGGGCTCGGTCTCGGCCTCGGCCTCGGTCTCGGTCTCAGTCCCGATCTCGGTCTCGGTCTCGGTCTCGGTCCCGGTCTCGGTCCCGGTCTCGGTCCCGGTCTCGGTCTCGACTTCGGACTCCATCTCGGACTCCATCTCGGACTCCATCTCGGGTCCATCTCGGGTCCAGCTCGGACTCCATCTCGGACTCCATCTCGTGTCCATCTCGGACTCCATCTCGGACTCCATTTCGGGTCCATCTCGGGTCCACCTCGGACTCCAACTCGGGTCCATCTCGGATCCATCTCGGACTCCACTTCGGACTCCATCTCGGGCTCCATCTCGGGTCCATCTCGGACTCCACTTCGGACTCCAACTCGGGTCCATCTCGGATCCACCTCGGACTCCACTTCGGACTCCATCTCGGACTCCATCTCGGGTCCATCTCGGACTCCACTTCGGACTCCAACTCGGGTCCATCTCGGGTCCACCTCAGACTCCACTTCGGACTCCATCTCGGACTCCATTTCGGACTCCAACTAGAGTCCATCTCGGACACTCCCACGTGTCATGTGTTGGTCCTTTTGGGTCCCTTTTTGGAGCCTCACCTTTTGCTCGCTTCGTGCTCGTTCCTCGAGCACTTCGTTGGGAGTTCCACTCCCGCTCTTGACTTTTCAAGTCGGAGCTTTTGGTCCAAACGTGTTACGCTCGTTTGGCTCTCGCTTCGGCCACTACCATGTGGTGCCCTTCCGGCTCCACTTTGGGGCCTAGGGATTTTGTGTCTCACAACTCCACCACCCATAGACGAAGTTCGATGTCCTCATCGAACGGTAAACCCTTTCATAAAGTAACACCCACACGTGTTACCATTTCCATCCTTGGCACCTAGCCAATCTTTGTCTATGGTTTGACATCAAAGGCTCACCATGCCTTGTCCATCCTTTAAGGAGCGTAGTCTCTCCAACTTAGAGACTGATTGGACCACATGTAATGGTTCTCTCCTTTTATTGGTTTAGTTCTCGCTAAACCTCTTAGAGACCCTTCTCTAAGTCAATGCCACTACTCCTTCTTGAGTAGTCTCAATTTCCATCGATATAACCTTTGCACTTTGGAACTTTGAATTTTGACTTCTTGGAGTCAATTTCCTAGGTGTCTCCAACACCTTGCATTGCATAGATTGTGCGACTCCACTTCCCTATCCTATTGAGTTCATTACTTGAGGGCACCATCATCCTCTCTTCTATTTCGTGTTACCTTGGGCACTAAGTTCCATTTATCACACTTTGTGCTAGGGTTGTCCATCGCCCTATCATTTGGCTACCTTACCGCTCCCTCCCTTGGAGCTTCCACTTTCGCCAAATCGGAGCAATTCGGAATCCCTCCTTGGAAACACACTTCCTTTCCCGCAACTTGTTAGCGTCCAACACATTAGTGTTCCTCGCCTAACTTTGTCACTTGGATTCCTTCCAAGGGATTCCACGGCCCTATCTTGGCCACTCATCTTTTGCTCCTATCCGTTGATTGTTGCACCAAGCAACATCGAATCTCTACCTCCCTCCTTGAGGTATTGTTTCGGTTCCATAGCAAAGACTCTTCTTTGCCAAGTCCGGAGGATGTTCACCCCTAGTACGTCTCTTTAGCATCTTCTGCTATGGGCTCTATCCACGGCCCAACTTCGTGACCCTCCCATGGGTCTTTTATAGAGACTACTTTCCTCGGACTCACTATGCCATCGCACGGACATAGTTTATTTCCCTTAGGTGCTCTTCCCACTTGGTTATCACGACCAAGCCACACCACCTTAAACAGTTCAATTTCAACATTTTGAACCAGGAACTTCATTCCTTAGCCAACCAAGGACCTTGTCCTTTTCTGGCCATAAGATCACCTAGTGATCTCACCTTGGCACCTTAACAGAGTTGCCAAGAGGTACTTGGTTTTCTAGACCTCCAAGTTGTTGACTATAACCCCGGGGGCATCCCCCACACTTGGCGGTGCACCCAAGCTAGCCCTTACGGCCAAGGGTTCATAGCAACTGAGATTAGGTGTCCCCATCTCACTCACCACGACCTTGGTGCCACTTGCACCAAAGTGTTCAAGTTAGATATGCTGAGCTTTCACACTAAGCAATCTAACCGTGCATCACGACTCCGAGGCATCCCTCGCTTGGCGGTGTGCCCAAACCAGTCTCCCCACTGAGAGTCCATGACCACCGAAATATGAGTGTCCTCATATTCCAAACCATCACCACGCCCTAGTGATTTGGGACTCGAACCCAAGCACTAAAGGGTCGGGACTCGAACCCAACCTCCGTATATGCATCTACGGACGGCATCACACTAGATGCCTGGCGTGACTCCCCACGCCGGTGCACCAACCTATTTTTAAAGTGCGCTACAGATCACAGCTTAGGAACCTAGTTCCTCCACACTGCCAAGTCCTCTCACTTGACATGTCTGTGATCATGCATGGACTCCTCCATGCTCGGCCCCATGGCCCACCCCTTTTGAAGTTATCACCTTCAACTAGGGTCTTTGTTCCCCCGATGTGCCAATCTCACTTGGCAAGTCCTCCGACCATTGTAACATGGTTCCTGCATAAGCGTGAAAGTCCTTGACCATCGACTTTTGTTCAAAGCCCTCTCTTTGAACACTCGGGAACTACTTCCCTAACCTTGATAACCTTGCCTCATGGCAAGCTTCAAGACCACGCTTCTGCTGTGCCACTCTGATTTCGCGCGTTCCATAAACCATTTACACTTGGCCTTTCTAGGTACTACGCTACCTAGAATCGTCTTTGGGAACCTTGAAGGAACTCTGTCCCTCAGCTTGCTAAGGCCTCCCCTTTCGCAAGCTTTATAGTTGCCATATAGTCTAACATGGACAATTCCATATTTTAGACTCTCCATGGCATCACGGTTGCTAGCAACAACATCCTCGAGCACCCTCTTGCTTCTCCACTCCCAACTTTCATAACCACTGTTGGATATGTCCTTTGATTTCTATGGTTCAATTCCATCCCAATACTACTTGCCTTTGGCTTCACACCTTTCCTTCGGTCATTCTCCTCCAGACCAGGAGGATAGCTTTGCACTTTCTATCATGCCTTAGCAAGTATTCTTAGGGATGAACCTACCCAATAGCCCAGGGAGTGGTTCCTCAATCCGGGTATGCTCAGCTTATAATCCCACACACTGGGATTACATTGTTGCTTATGGGCCTTTACATGCCCATCACTAGCCTTGCCAAAATTCCATTTTTGGCTTTGTCCAACTTGGGTAGACAGTCCTCTCCTGTCTCCGCAAGCTTGGACATTTGGATAGCACCTTCTATTCATCATTCGCTAGGGACTTAGTCCCTTGGGCTTTATCCATTGCCCTCGCGACATCAAACACCACCTTCTGGTGTTCTAGAGTGTTTGGGTGTCCCAATGATGGCTTTCTTGACAATGAGTATTTCCTTTTATGACATTGACTTACTATATTGCAACATAAGCAGCTTATCCCCCGTAAGGGTATATACGACTTCCCTATATTAGAAGTCTTGGGTAGCTACCTTCTACCCGTTTAACCAGTTATTTTGCACCTCTTGCTTAGTTGCCTCATAGTTGTCAAGTCCTACAACTCATTGCTTGGTGCTTGCACACCTCCATCATTATCTGGGTCACTGCACTCCAACTGCATGCTCTGCCGCTTAGGCTATGCCATTCCCATTTCCATTGGGATTCCTTTGGCAAGGGGTTCTCATGAACCCACCAACATAGCTTCAAGGTATCACACCTTGGCACATTTGGTGTCTCCACACCATCAGCTCCACGAGCCTACCTCTATGATACTTCCCCTTCGTGTTTAAGTCTTTGCCAAGACCAACACCGCTCTTTCTCATGCCAACCATCCGTTAGCACTACACCATAGAGGTCACACACAACTTTGTGTCAAAGTTGTTTTCTTCTGGGAACACCTTTCCCATAACTTTAGCATGGCACATTTTGCCATTGATGAGATACTCTTTGTTCTCATCCTTGGATCCTATGATCCCCCCCCATCCTTTGTGGGGTACAACGCACCTCAGTCCAAATGCTTCTATCAGTCCTTTTAGGACCATCCCTTGACTCTACTTGAGTCGTCTAGCAGTTTTGGACTTGGTTAATCCACCGACCCGTAAGGTCCTACTTGTGAGGCACTAGCTCACCGGAATACACTTCTTGCATTCCTGTCCTACTCAAAAGGACTATTTTCACAAGTGTTACTCCGACACTTGATTTTGTTCTCTGGGGTCAAACTTTGCCCCTTAGGACTACTTGTCCATGTGATGAGAATACCAACTCATCCACTTAATACACCCCCAACTCCTTGGGTTGTTCCAGGATTTATTAGAGGTAGCCCCGGCTACCATTTCGAGGACTCGTGTCCTCATCCATACTTGACCTCTCACGGTCATCAATTCCGGTCTCACCTTCATGAGCACCAGCCTCCACCATGTGAGGATAAACTTGTGACTCCTTTATTATTTTTGGAGTCTCTATCTTCCCCGTGATCCCAACTATAGTTGTTTACCCCAACTACATTAGCCCGTTTGCTGAGTCAAACGCTCATCTGGATCACCTCCTCAACTCAATGAGGAAAACCTTGCACTGTTCCCAAGATCCCAAAGTCGTTCCATTATTGGCCCCTTTTCTATCCACCACCTTGTCTACAAGTTCACACATGAACTGTAATGGAGAGCCATGTCTTCCCGACCTGCTACTCCTCAAGGATAGGCCCACTTCTCGGACCTTCCATTACAAACACCAGTGGTGATATACTTGAGCACCAATAAAAGTCAGACTAAGGAACAGCTCCGATACCAAGTTGTAAGCGACTAAATTTTCCATTCTACTTTAGTCACTTAACCACACCTCCGACCACTTGGAGGAGTCTCATTCACAACCTCCATCAGTCCAATTCAGGACTTGGGACTTGCTAGCCCCAAGAATGGCATCCATGCCACTCCACACTTGCACCTGGTCCAAGTGCTCCACGTGTCCGGTCCCGAGACCGACACCCAAAGGTACCACTGACATCTCGGCCCGTTACGCTAAGGCCATGCCCATTCACCTTTGCTGCACCAGTGGTTCAACACCACTTGCATCACCACCTCGTCTCTCCAAGACTGGGCCATGTGTCCACGAGTGGTCATCCTAGATCCACTCCTTAGCATCCTTAGGATGCCCACAGACCTGGGGAATTGCCTTCCCCAAAGTCCCTTTGTCAGTTCCTACCAAGTCCCTTTCTGCCCCTGGCCGTGTTTGCCAACACTGCCACTGGATCGAGGCCCACAGGCCCGACCACTAAGTCCCACGGTCCTCTGGGACTTCCTCACCACATGACTGTGTCCTTGGTCACTACCCCAGAGGACTGCTCCTCTTCCTTTCCACAGTCTGGGCCTTTGGGACAACATTTCGGAACACCGTCGCCTTACGCGAGCCACCTGGGTACTCTCCCCACCTATCGCCTTTAGGTGCTCTAGCCATGGGCTTAGAGCGAGGTTCCATTGAGCCACACTTGGTATCCAAGTAGGTAGTGCCACCCACACTTGGACTGGGAGCATCGGCCAGTCGATCTCCCGGGGGAACTAGAGCCGGCTCTTGAACACTTCACCAAGCTACCCCGCTTGTCGGTCCGTGTTCACTCTAGTCTTGGACTTCCCAGTGGGCAGCTCATCACCCAACACTGGGTCCGGCCTTTCTGGGCCAAACTGGCCTTTCCTGGCCAAACTGGCTCCACTGCAGTCCTCCCCCTACTATACTTTTGGAGCTCACCAAACCCCCCAGGGTCTGGGAGACGAACGCTTTGGGCTTTCACCCTCTCAGGCTCCGGACTCGGACTCGGACTCGGACTCGGACTCGGACTCGGACTCGGACTCGGACTCGGACTCGGGCTCGGGCTCGGTCTCGGCCTCGGCCTCGGTCTCGGTCTCAGTCCCGATCTCGGTCTCGGTCTCGGTCTCGGTCCCGGTCTCGGTCCCGGTCTCGGTCCCGGTCTCGGTCTCGACTTCGGACTCCATCTCGGACTCCATCTCGGACTCCATCTCGGGTCCATCTCGGGTCCAGCTCGGACTCCATCTCGGACTCCATCTCGTGTCCATCTCGGACTCCATCTCGGACTCCATTTCGGGTCCATCTCGGGTCCACCTCGGACTCCATCTCGGACTCCATCTCGGGTCCATCTCGGACTCCACTTCGGACTCCAACTCGGGTCCATCTCGGATCCATCTCGGACTCCACTTCGGACTCCATCTCGGACTCCATCTCGGGTCCATCTCGGACTCCACTTCGGACTCCAACTCGGGTCCATCTCGGATCCACCTCGGACTCCACTTCGGACTCCATCTCGGACTCCATCTCGGGTCCATCTCGGACTCCACTTCGGACTCCAACTCGGGTCCATCTCGGGTCCACCTCAGACTCCACTTCGGACTCCATCTCGGACTCCATTTCGGACTCCAACTAGAGTCCATCTCGGACACTCCCACGTGTCATGTGTTGGTCCTTTTGGGTCCCTTTTTGGAGCCTCACCTTTTGCTCGCTTCGTGCTCGTTCCTCGAGCACTTCGTTGGGAGTTCCACTCCCGCTCTTGACTTTTCAAGTCGGAGCTTTTGATCCAAACGTGTTACGCTCGTTTGGCTCTCGCGTCGGCCACTACCATGTGGCGCCCTTCCGGCTCCACTTTGGGGCCTAGGGATTTTGTGTCTCACAATATCAATATAAAGATGTGCACTTCTATTAAAACCATTAAATATTTATTTTAATATGTATATAAAGGTTATGACTGTGCAACATTAGAATTCCTAATTACATCTGAAGAATGAGGAACTTTAAATTGGGACAAAATTCAAGTTTTGTCGATGCTCAATATATTTCTGCTTTTGAAGCTATGTGGCATATATTTAAGTTTCATATGCATGATAAATCACTAACTATTATACGCTTTCCAATTTATTTACCTAATTTTCAAAACATTTATTTCATACTAAGTCATGAATAAAAAGCAGCAGAACGAGCCACTCAAAATGGAACAATGCTTACACAATGATTCAATTTAAACATACAAGATACTAATGCAAGGAAATATATATATGCTCAAATTCCATTACACTACTGTAAGTAATTACTTTTTCCATTCTACTTTAGTCACTTAACTACACCTCTGACCACTTAGAGGAGTCTAATTCACAACCTCCATAAGTCCAATCTAGGACTTGGGGCTTGCTAGCCCTGAGGATGGCATCCATGCCACTCAACCTTTGCACCTTGTCCAAGTGCTCCACGTGTCCAATCCCATGACCGACACCTCAAAGTACCACCAACATACAAGTCTATTACGCTAAGGCCATGCCTATTCACCTTGGTCATATCGGTGGTCCAACACCACAAATATCACAGTCCCATCTCTCAAAGATTGGGTCATTCGTCCATGAATGATCATCTGAGATCCACTCCTTAACACCCTTAGGAAGTTCACAAACATAGGGAATAGCTTTCCCCAATATCCCTTTTCCGGTCCCCACCAAGTCCCTTTCTATCCATGGCCGTGTTTGCCAACACTGTTACTGGATCAAAGCCCACAGGCCCAACCACTAAGTCTCACAGTCTTTTGGGACTTCCTCACCATACAACTGTATCCTTGGTCGCTACACCAAAGGACTGCTTCTCTTCCTTTCTACAATCTAGGCTTTTGGGATAACATTTTTGAACACCGTGGCCCTACACAAGCCTAGTGAGTACTCTTCCCGCCTTACGCTTTTGGGTGCTCTAGCCATAGGCTTAGAGCAAGGTTCTATTGAGCCACGCCAGGTACCTAAGTAGGTAGTGCCACCCATACTTGGATTGGGAGCATCGACCATTTGATCTCCTGGGGGAACTAGAGCTAGCTCTTGAATACTTCACTAAGCTACCCCACTTGTCGGTCTGTATTCATTCTAATCTTGGACTTCCCAATAGTCAACTCATCACCCAACACTTGGGTACAGCCATCCTGGGCCAAATTAGCTCCACTGGGCTCCAACCCCCACACTCTCCCTACTATACTTTTGGAACCCCCCTGCAGCCCCCCTCTAAAAGGATGATTGCTTTGGGCTTTCACCCAACTACCTGTATTAGTATTCGGACTCAGACTCAGACTCGGAGTTAGTCTTGGTCCCGGTCTCAGACTCGGACTCGGTCTCGGTCTCGGTCTTGGTCTCGGTCCTGGTTCCATCTCGAACTCCATCTCAGATCCATCTTAGGTCCACCTTAGGTCCATCTCAGGTCCATCTTAGACTCCATCTCAGGTCCATCTCAAGTCCATCTTGAACTCCATCTCAAGTCCATCTCGGACTCCATCTTAGGTCCATCTCGGACTCCATCTCGGACTCCATCTCAGACTCCATCTCAGACTTCATCTCGGGTCTATCTCGGACATTTCCACGTGTCATGTTTTGGTCCTCTTGTGTCCCTTTTTTAAAGACTCACTCATTGCTCACTTCATGCTTGTTCCTCGAGCACTTCGTTAGGAGTTCCACTCCCTCTCTCGACCTTTTCAAGTAGCTTTTAGTCCAAACGTGTTACGCTTGTTTGGCTTTCGCTTCGGCCACTACCACGTGGCACCCTTTTGGCTCCACTTTGGGGCCTAGGGATTTACATACAACAAATCCTTTCATAAATAGCAATTACGTCAATAAAAAGCTAAACTCATACCAAAAATGTATTTCATATCTCCTTCTAATAATGAGTTATACCACTTATGGCTTATATTGTTCCATAAAAAAGGTGCTATATCATTTGAGGATATATGTATTGTTAAAGGTGTTATTTTATCTTCTTTTAAACAAGCAGTTATGGCAATAGGACTTTTAGCAAATGGCAACATTGCATATATAAAGCTTTTACTTTTAAAATGCCATCTCAATTAAGATAGTTATTTGTTTTTATTTATTTGTATTGTTCACCAAAAGATCCAAATCCATTATGGGATCAATTCAAAATTGTCTGAGGATTATGCTAGAAATGATATAAACTATTTTGATATTACTTTACTTAATATTAACTCAAAATTCCAACTACACAATAAATGTAATTGTGATTTTGGTTTACCACTTTCAACTCTTACTCCCATTATCGAACACATGCTCCCTGATCCATCACAAGACCAAATCAATGCAAACATAAATAAATTTAGTTATGAATAATGTTATATTTTTGAGTTTATTATGAATGCCATTGACACTAACCAGTATCAATGTTTCTTTATTGATGGACCTGATGGTACTGGGAAAACTTTTCTACTTAATACCATCATTATAGTATGACAATTAAAAAAATAAAAAGTAATAAGTATGGCATGGACTGAAATTGCAAGTATTTTGCTAAAATATGGTCAAATAGCACATACAACTTTTAAACTTCTTGTTCCTTTAAATAAAACTTCTATCTCTACTTTAAAGTCAACCATGTCAATGCTCAAGTAAATATATGGAGCACTTGATAGTCTTCCAACAATGTCATTATTTATTTTGAATGTGTCATCATTGAGTGGGGTGAGAATAACCTTTGATGTAGCTGTGTAAGTTTTTATAATGTCATTTGTATTTGGGAAAACAAAGTTTACAATAGGTGTAGAGATAGATAGTGCATGTGGTATTTTGATAATATTTGGTGGGAGACATGGTAACTACAAACTACTATCACCATTGCCAAGTTTGACAAGCCATTCAGAAAAACAAAGATTACTTAAATGCATGTTCTTTATTAGTGTTAGTGTTGTAAAGAGTGACTATAGTTTATTCATTTTAAATAAGTTTGAAATAATAGAAGTTTGATAGCCATAGGGAAAAACAAAAAGAGTTTGATGAAAGTCACCACTTGTAATCACTGTAACACCTCCAAATGGTTTAGAATTACATTTGAGATGCTTTAAACATTTATCAACTGTAAAGAAAGCATGCATATGGACCATATTAATTTCCTCCTATATAAGAATATTTGGTTGTTTAATGGTTTTTCTAGCAAAACTATTAATTGTTCACCCTGAAGAGTTCCCAATTAAAATTTTAAATTCAATCACCCCACCACACAAATTAATTCTAAAACAAAATGTGATTTTGATTCTTCTTAGGAACATATCTCCACAAATTGGTTTATGCAATGGCACTCACCTCATTCTCAAGCAAGCATCTCAAAACATTTTAGATTGTGAAATTATCACAGGACAATTCAAGGGATTGCAAGTTTTTATTCCACATATTACCCTTACATCTTCTGATGTTAAAATCCCTTTTAAGATGTCCCGATGACAATTCCCAATTTGTCTAGGTTATTGCTTAACTATTTCTAAAGCCCAAAGCCAAACTTTTGACCCTATTGGCATTTACCTCCCCCAATCTATTTTTACATATTGTCAACTTTATGTTGCTCTCTCAAGGTGTAAATCACCTAAACAACTTCATGTTCAAATGCTTGCAACTCCCCTTCAAGGCAATCTTATACCATATGATCAACACTTTTACACTATGAATACAGTCTAGGCTGAAATTCTTAAGTAGACTAACAAATACATGACATAATTCCAAATCCCTATCTACTCAGCCACCTTTGACCTGCAATTTTGAGTTTCAAGTGCACACCACAAGAAAATTGGCACTGAGTGGTGTGCATTGGGTGGTGTGTCATTTTGGTTATGGTAATGTGCTATTGAGCTACTAATGGCAAAGGTACAATTTTCATCCTATTGCTTCTTGAGTGCAACTCTCATTGCAGTATAATGGTTTTTGGCTCATCCTAGGAGGAACCTCTCTAGCAGGCTATGGAGCAAGTAGCAACACCTACACCAAAGATGGACTTGGAAGTATTCTTTGGGCTCTTTGTGTTCAAAATGGAAGAGTGCAACTTGCCTGAAGACAATGCTTGTATGGAATCTAGGAACAGGGCAATGATCGGGCAAAAGACACAGCTCCTCATCTAGCAAAGGCGGACGATGAAACCCTAGAAGAAATCTTCTAGAATCTTATTCGCTTGGCACTTAGCTCATCAGTGCCTTCCTCGCTGCTGCCATAAATCTATCAATTGGATTAGGCAAAGCTCTGCAGCAAGATAAATTTAAGTATTTTTCTAAACATTTGGCTGTTGGTGGTCAGGTGTATTTAAAAGTTATAAAATAAAGGGTAACAAACAATATCTAGGCATTGGTCTAAAGAAGATTCTATCTCCATTGGTCAATAATGCCATGAAAATTTTTCTATCACTCACCTTCCAAGAAACTGGTAATGAGAGTTCTCATATGGTACATATCACCATGGACCCAATAGACACTATGGCAGTAGCCGTGCTTGTCCGCATTGATCTCCCATAGCTTCTTGCCCTTGTTGTGGATTGCTGGAGACCATCAGACTCGAGAGTGCACTCCATGGACTGGTAGGGGTAAAGTGATCCATCTTTGGGTAGACCATGCATGACATTATGCCATGTAATACTAAAGGTTTTATATTTCTAATATTATATTATAATAATGAGCCATTTGGTGTTTATCCAGCTGTATTTTATATATTAGAGAATTATAAACTTCAATTTTAAGGCACATGCCATGAAGCTATGCAAAGTTCTATTTGAAGCCAAGTGTCAACATAATATTAAGGAAATGTAAAGAGGACTAACAATTAGTTGTAGTATAAAAGAAGGATGTTTTGATTCATAACACAATCTGAAATTTTCTCTTGATTAAATATGGCTTATAGTTATGTTTTATTCTTTGCATTTATAAGTTTAATTCTAGCTGTAGAAGCAAGACTTAAAACATGTGGTGAATCTTGTTCAAGTCATAATGAGTGTAAAGGGGATATTGCTTGTTTTGATGGCATTTGTAAAGATGATCCTGATATGGATACAAATTTATGTCCTGGTGATGATGGGAGTGGTGGTGGTGGTGGGGGTGCTGGTGGTGGTACTGGTGCTGTTGGTGATGGTGGTGCTGGTGGTGGCACTGGTGGCGTTGGTGGTGGTGGCGTTGGTGGTGGTGCTGGTGGTGGTGCTGGTGGGGGTGCTGGTGGTGGTGCTGGTGGGGGTGCTGATGCTCGTGGTGCTGGACTTCTTGGAGGAGATATATCTGGAGGAGGTGGTCTTCATAGAAAACTTTAAGTAAAAAAAGAATTAATCTAAAATAAAAATGATTAATTAATAAAGGATCAAAATAATCTACTTTATAATTCTTTGTTTGTATGTTTAAGTTTAGCTTTAAGTTCATATCATCCAAGGAAAAGGGGTTATTAATCAAATTGCTAACATTTCCATATTTAGGTTTGTGTAATGAGTAGGATTCAATATAATAATTAATGAGGAGAAAAACAGAAAATCAAAAATTTGAGAATACATTTATAGCCTTAGACTTAGTTTTAACTTTAAGTTTCAATAATGTGCTTAATTTTAGATTCAGGTTTAAAAATACATTCTTATTCCACTTTGCTCAAGAAAGCCAAAGGTTACCTATGTTTGCTATTTGATCAACACTAATCTAGCAAGCAACAAAACCTAGACAGAGGATTGGCACACCTTTTCTAGGCTGTGTTGAGCACTCAAAAAGCCTCCTATGCTTTCCATTGTGTCTTGACCACCATTAGCACTGCAGAAACACAAATGAGCCCAGTTTGCTGATCAACAACTTAAGCCAATCAGACTTGTCTCCTGGAACACTTTGAATGTAGAGACTGGGCAGGAAGATCTAGCTCTTGAGTTTTTGAATAGTGCAGAGGATCAAGGAAGGTGGCTATATAACAAACGATGCAAGCTACTTCAAGGGCTGGCAGTTGGAGAAGGCAAGGAGCTCAATGGGAAGCTTGATAAAGTTTTGGAGAATACAATTACATTTGGGGGATGGTCCAAAGTTGAGTTGAGCTCATGAGTTGAGCTCAATTCAACACAAGTCAACTCAAGTCAACATAGTCAATAAAAAATATTACAAAGGAGATCTAAATTGAACAAATGAAGGTTCTAGCAAACTTTAAAATATTAAAATACGTAAATATCTAAGTTAAAAGTTTCTATAAGATTGAATTGTTTAAAAAAGACAAAGTTCATGAGAACCTATCTTTTATAAAACTATATTATTTTATTATGACAACTGTTACAGCTGTCATATTTGATTTGACTACTTAATATTTTGAATACTTTTACAGCTCTAGATACTATTCCTTCATTCAAAAGAGTTTTTAGGGTTCTTGAGAAGATGGGAAGCAAGGAAAATACAAGATCTGTGAGTAAGAGTTGTAGTGCAAAGGAATGTGAGAATGTTAATTTTATTTCACTACCACAATCTCCATATTACACTCCTGGTCCTTATTACCCATCTGGGAATGTGGAAACCACTATCACGATTGATAAAAATGCTCCTGTTACTTCTGAAACAACAGTCCAGAGCAAGAGAAATGAAGAAATCAACAGCACAGCGGAAAGCACCAAGAAATCTACTCCATAAAACTTTCCATGACATTTGTAATTTACATATTAATTCATATTAAAAACTCTATTGCTTGCCTATATCGCAATCCTCTCATATGATAAGACCAAGGTATATTTTGCAGTGAATCCTCATTAAAATTTTTTGGGAATTGTTTGTAAATAATGATAAAAGAAATCAAAATCTTTCGAAAGACTCAAAAGTAATATCACATCAAAGAATCAACTTTATCTACATTTCCAAGACTAAAAGGCAATCTCACATGAGAGAATGGTAGCGTGCCAACGTGCTCTACCACTATAATGTGGTCTATATTTCCTTGCAATTTATTTCCGTAGACATTTGGCATGTGTATATGTGTAGCAAAGTAGGATTCATCATAATGATAGAGCATGTGTATACACGATAATCTAAAATTCTAGAAGCTCTTATGTTTACAAGAAAGCTATGATTATGAAGCCCCATTTCCAAGACTGACATTTAAAGAATCTGAGTATTGTCAGTGTCATAATAAATAAACCTCGTTCCCAAGAATCTGAGTATTGTCAGTGTCATAATAAATAAACCTTGTTCCCAAGAATCTGAGTATTGTCAGTGTCATAATAAATAAACCGCATTCCCAAGACTAAAACTTAGTATATAAACTATCTAGAAAAGTTATAGTCATTGTAGGTTTTTTGTTCTCCTTGAGCTCCTTAGAAGTTTATATTGAAATGGCTCAAAGGAGACCCATTGCTAATCGTACTTGGCCCCCCAGCATTTCATATCAATCTCCACCTCCATCCCCAAGTTCTACCAACATTCCACCTTCACCTCTACATAACAATCTTTTTTCTGCTGAGGGCTCTAGTGAAGCTGAATTAGAGCTCCCTATATGTGAAATTCCAGATCTTGCTACTAGAGAGGGATTGCCTTTAGCGCTTCAAGAGCAATGCCACATGTTTTTGCAAGATCTTGCTCCTGACATGGCAGGACTACTTGAAAGCACAGAACGCTATTACATTCGGTGTCCAATATGCTACTTTTTCTTGGACAAGACAAATGGCTCTATGGGTTTACAAACTTTTCTTGAGCACTGTAAGAATTGCCCAACGGCAGGTCTGGAAAATGTGCACATGTGGATGTACAATAGATTCAAGAATGAGTTACAGACATATACCCACTATCGCTTCATGGTGAGGAACAACATCCCCTTAGGAAACACTGCATTGGCTAATGCAAAATATGGGTTTTTAGGCCACCCTATAGTGGAATCTAAGATCTAGAATTACTTTACTATACTATAGTATTGTCACTATTAAAAGAAAAAATATAATAAAATGATATTAGTTGTAGGTAACATACCTTGTTCTAGAAGGTGCTATCATATCACATACAATTGTTTACAAAATGTTGAAGGAGGAGATGGCAACACACAAGCGCTACAAAGTGATGGTGATAGGTGAGAATGATAATTTGCAATTATGATATCTAACACTGATATTGACATCTGACACTTTCATAGATATTTGACATATAACAAGCTTTTCATTTTATGTAAATATGCAATTCGCTGGGGCCACTGAAGTGCCTGAGGTGGCTGGCCCGAGCTCGACCTCGGGCACTTTAGGGGTTGGAGGGGCCGAGGTTATTTGAATAACCTCGGCCTCCTGGGCAGCCAAAGTGCCCGAGGTGGCCGGCCGGAGCTCGACCTCGGTCACTTTTGCTCGCCGAGGGGCCGAGGTTATTTGAATAACCTCGGCCCCTCGGCAAGCAAAACTGCCCAAGGTGGCCAGCGGGAGCTCGACCTCGGTCACTTTTGCTCGCCGAGGGGCCGAGGTTATTTGAATAACCTCGGCCCCTCGGCAAGCAAAACTGCCCGAGGTGGCCCGCCCGAGCTCAACCTCGGCCAGCAAAGAAGCAATCAAGAAAAAAAAAGGGAAGAAATGGAATGGAAGCAATGGACTCAAAAAATGGAAGTGCAAGCAATCAAATCGAAACTCACCCTTGGCAGCATCTTTCCTCCCTCGATTTCTTGATCGTGCTAGATTTCTTGTGCGCTCAATCTCTCCCGCTCGCGCACTCAATCTCTCCCGCTTGCGCACTCAATCTCTCCTGCTCGCACACTCAGTCTCTCCCGCTCGCGCGCTCAATCTCTCCTGCTTGCGCGCTCAATCTCTCCCGCTCGCGCGCTCAATCTCTCGATCTCTTGCACGCTCAATCTCTCGATCTCTTGCACGCTCAATCGCTCGATCTCCTTCGCACTCAATCCCTTGATCTCCTTCGCGCTCAATCTCTCGATCTCTTGCGCACTCCACTCATGATGCAAACAGTAACCTAATCTTGGTGGCTACCCTAACCCTAATCCTGACGGCTGCCCTAACCCTAACCAATCTCTAATCCTGGCCGTTCATTCCAAATAACCTAAATCTCAACCATCACAATATCTTTGATCTTATTTTATCTTATCATTATTATTGTATGTAAATTATGCTTCTTTATTTTGTATATTTTAATGATGGTATAACTAGCACCTATCAACATTTCTGTTATTAGAGATATGATATTATATTTTACAAATTATCTAGAAAGGATGCATTCTCATCACTATTTTGTACATATTTTGGAATCGTTACAAGAACTTCAAAGAGTATAAATAAGGCACGTTAAAATATGTTGTACTATATCCATCTATGAATGGATGAATCCTCATCCAGAAATTTATTTTGTACTGTATTAGATCCTAGACAATAGGCACGTGCTTTAAATGTCATTGAGCAGTGTTCACAATTATGGATAAAACTTGAGTTGTACTACGAATCAAATCTGTTATTGAAGAATAAGATTTGACAAGATTTATTATCATCTACCACTCAAAATTTGACAACTTGACATATCACACGTGCTGATAGTTAGATTGGATCTCTTGGTTTGACACGTTATAGCTGAATGTCATTACTGGTATCATTATTAACTATCAAACTTCACGTGCTGAAAATCTTTCCTTGGATCTATGTGTATACATGCATCAGACATCATAATAGATGACAGTAATATTAATACTGTCACACTTACACATGTTAAATTTTCTATAGAATTTAAATTCATTTTGTACGTTGTCTTCTTATTACTCTATTTAAATTTCAATTATGTTTCACTATAGATTTTTACAAGTAGCATAAAGAGAGAGAACTCCAAAACCTATTGAGAAGGATGGAGAGGTTTCTTCTTCATTTTCGAGATCACCCACCTCTTTCATTCTCTCAGAGTATTGTTTTTGAAAGTTTTTTATGTCGGCGTTTTGATCTTCGTCTTGGCTCTATTTCTTTAGAGGCTGTGATCCGCAACGACACCGGTATAGTTGCATACTCGGAGTTTCTTCTTTCTGGTGTGGGCGAGGGTGGACAACAATGGGATTTACAAAATTCCAAGTCGAAGGAGATTCGAGTGTTTGGATCTCCAGTCAAAATGCCAAAATGCACTCCAGCGAAAGTGAATGTGAAGCAAGAGTCAGTCATTATCCTCTCGTCCTCTTCTAGTTCAAGTGAAGATGTCATGCTAGTGTCGGTGCCAAATTCACCAGCTCCAGCTCCAACTTCAGCAATATTCAAAGCCGTTAGCAATGCTTTCCAGTTTTCACGCCTCTCAATCGACGTGCACTTGTTTTTGTATAGGCTTGTGAGTGAGCTTCCATCCTCCTACAACGGCAACATTTTCTTCGAGCTACCACCTCTTGTCAGCAGCACAGGTTCCAAACGGAAGGGGATGGAAACCAAGCAGGATGTCCACAATTGGTGCAAGATCAAGACCACACACTTCCAACATTTTGAAGGCATAGTGTCTATAGTTCATTGTGGCGGGCATTTAGATTGTGTGGATGAAGCATGCAATCGAGACCGCTCTAGAAACTCTATATTTTTCGAAGGGTCTGCAGTCAATCCTCCAGCCTGTGACACCATTGCTGTTGGATTCAAATGTTGATTCTGCAAAAATGCTCCTCTATGTCGTGCTATCTGCAATGCCAAGATGTACTACTTTCTTCCACGGGATGGAGTGGCTGGAAGAGCTGCAGTGCATGTTGGCACACATATGCATCCAATGCAGGAAGGGATACAAAGGAGTTCTCTCAACCGTTTCAAAGATGCTGTATAGGAAGAGACTATGAAAAACTCATCTGTAACTCCGAAGCATGTTCAGAAGACCGTCCTCAAGGATTTTATCGCAAATACCTTACTCAATCCAGGTTGCCAAAAGACTCAACTAAACGAGGCTAGCTTGCGGGACTTACTACGAGGAGTACAACCTGCTACTAGCCTAAGGAGGTACATCCGTTATTTTTCATATGTTATAATAATAATTTTTTCTTACATTATATTGTTTAGGATAAAATCTTGGATGTGTGAATCTCGAGAGGGGAAGTTGCAATCAAAAATTGACTCCATCCTTGAATTGAAACGGACTTGTCCATACGAGTTCATCCACGGAAGTTTGTTTCTAGACCAAGTTGTGAATGAGCAAGAGCGCCCCTTCGTCTTCAAAATGTCTACCATGGGCCCTGCCTCTGGCGTAGATCTTGTCTCCCGAATGGACATGTTTGGGTCCAATGACCTTGCAAATGTATGGGTACATTTTGACCATATGGAGCGTGTATCCGGTTGGACAACCATGGGAGCTCATGTATATGATCCAAGGTAATTTTTATTCTCATTATATTGAAATTGTTATAATATTTATGTTTTTATAGGCTACGTTGTAATTTAACAATTGCGACAAAGCTCTATTTCGTTAAAGTGGGATTTATTCAGTAAAATGGGACTAGGTACAAATTTTCAAGTATTTGAAAATGACGTGAAATTATATGTTTTTTGTCCAGGGGCTAGACATATCTGGGGCATGGTGACTAGCGCGGTGACTTTGTGTCCAGACTGAGTCCATCTGGTTGTATAATAAATCTCATTGTCAAGGTGAATAAGCCGAATCTGAAGCTAAAGAAGAGCGATGGCATACGCACACACACTATTTGTTTGTTCATTGAGCGTGTGGTGAGCTTTCCAAGATGAACGTCATTCCTATTAGCCAGACATATAACTTAATGGTGAGAACATTTAGATATTATTCAATGTTATCTTTTTCTAACGAATCTAATTGTGAAGGTGTAGCAAGAGGCATTGCTAGTCTGGAGAAGTCATTTAACTCATTTGACCCTTAGTGTATTTTCATGAAACTAAATAACATTCATATTATTAAGGAATTTCTCTAGTACCTTTTTTTTACGACATAGAGGCTTGCATTTCTTTCAAAGGTGATTTAGTAAAAGGCCTGAGGGCACATGCCATTCTATTTCTCAGACCGGTATTAAGATATACTAGTGCAAAGGGCCACATGCCATCACGCCTCCTCTGATTCAGATTCGGATTGTTCACCTTGAAATAAAATACATTAGAAACTTAGTAAAGGAATATTAATGAATCTCACCTTGAACCCGGGTTATGAATGCTCTTGCTGCATCTCTTGCATGGTCTGGCAAGGTGATGGCGGCACTTTGCTTCCGCATCCAACCATGCACAACATTATCCACCGATATGCTCATGCTGGGATCCCTTGGATTCAGCACCCATCTCTTTTCTAAGCAATCCTTCGTATATCCGGAACTTGGCTTGAACCACTCCACAGTTACATTGAAGGAGTTAGTTTCCGCATCCTCCTCTGCATTAGTGATGCAGCGCCCCACCCATATCATTTGTTTTTTATTACTGGGTCTGACAAGCATGACCATTCCTTTGCAGACCTGTACTGGATTGAATGCTGAATCCGGCTTCTTGTTCCTCGGCCCACAATAGTGATCCTCAACATCGTTATCTGTCACTGCATTTCCAGAGGACATTGTTCCGCTACTATCTGGTGCTCTGGGTTCTGGCCAAAAGGACTTTTCCAATTCTTCATATACAACCGGCCCATTTTGGATAGCAGATATAATCTTCTCCCAGTATTCGAGCAAAGGCTTGCACCTCTTAAAATAGGATTCTCCACCAAACACCAACCCCCTCTTCCAGAAGGCAATATGCTGTCTAATCCCGGCCACTATACTTTCCTGGTCTTTGAGTCCATCCGGGTGCATCGGCCGTGGGGAACCCTGAGGAATCATAGGTTCCCCAGTTATGGGATCTCTCTTGAAGAGTTCAATGCCATCCACTGGCAGCCACACTGTGTCCCATTCTCTCATCTTGTACCTCATCACTAGAGCACCGTCACGCATGCTGAAATGAAACTGAAGAGGCTTGGAGTGGCCAATCAGCGTTTCGGATCCGTCCCTGATGTAGCCTCTTACAAACCCCTTAAAGTCTGGAACCTCTGTCACAAGTGCAGCTTCAACAGTGCCTTTGATGCAATTTTGGAATTCATCGTAGAGTTGTGGGAGGGTGAGGACATTGGATCGCCGGAGGGACTCTGCCAGGTGACTGAACATGGCATCGACGTCTTCATGAGTGTGCCCAACCATGAGAAAGCCAAGTGTAACCGTTTCAAATATGCCTTTGGCAACAAGCATCGCCAAGTACGCGAAGACGTACATGTTTTTGTTCTCACTGCCAGCATTGTCTGTTTGGAGCAGAAGATGGGGTGGAAGGCCACATCGGCCGCAAGAACTTCCTTGAGATTCTGCTTCGTTTGGATGAGGTTGTGCATTCACCGGGCGACCAGCCTCGTCGGAATGGCATGAGGCCTCACGTGATAACCCTACAATCTGACGGCCAACATATTCACTGGGATGGCATGGGGCCCCACGCAATACTGCAAGCCTTTGCTCCTCCTCCAGCTGAACCCTGTATGGGGTTCGATCGACAAGGGCCTTATGCAAGGGTTGGCCGTTCAGCTCAGTCTGCGCACTTTGCAGAGACCTTAAGTGTTTTGCTAGGGACGCAATCATCATGTTTGCACCCCCGCCACCCCATAGAGGTACAAAGAAGTTCCCATAGTTCTGGGCACCATGCCCATGAGCGATTATGCCAAACAGAGACACAGGCAGCTGCATGGATGAAGAGATTGCCTTGGGGGCAGGATTGAGTCGAGGTAAGCACGTCTTTTTCTGGTCCATTTTGTCGTGGATGATGCAGAGGTAAGAGTCAGGTCTCTCCATGGAGAGAATCCTGTTATGATAATATGCAGTCCTGCAGCTTCTCTGCTCGATGTTGTGGTCGAGCCGCCTTCTAACCAACGTCTCTCGCTCTTGAGCGCTGCAAAAATTCTTCGACAAAGCCATTTTGATAGCAGTGCACTCGTCACACTTTGAAAAGCTGGAGTACTTTCCTATACTCACATCCCTGAACCTGTTGCTCCACAATCTACTAAATCTAAATTGGCTCAGCTTCCTGTAGCCATTACTCTGGAGTTCCCGATTCACATCTTCCAATATGGCCCCCTTGGTATACATGGAAGGGAGAACTTGTTGGGTGTCTCGTGTTCCATCTTCCAAGAGGCGGGTTTTATGTGGTTGCTGCTCGCTACATGTCTCAACAAACCTCTTGAAGATTGCCTCTCCATATACAACATGACCCCTGGTTTTGTGCGTACCGTCGTTCCCATGGACTGCCTGTTGAACCCTTTGTTCCTCGAACTTAGTTTTGATTCTGTAGAATGTGCTTCGAGGGACTCCATAAATGATTCTCCATGCTTTCATGCAGACCAAACCCCTCTGGAAGACCATGCCCCCCACCTGATGTTTTAAAGCATCAACAGATGACCGTAATGCCTCATACACAAAATTGCGAGCTGCCTTCCAGGACAATGTCTTGTATCTTGCTCTCTCCTCTTCAATAGCATCCCAATCAGCATGTTGACAGCACCTCCTCTTGCAACAAGCAACTGTCGAGACCATTCGAACCTCCATCGCCATTTTCTGCCTTTTCGGTTCGTTGCTCAGATCCCTTTGGCTGCGCTGTAGGAAGGTGTACTTTCTTTTCCCATGAAGAGATGTTCTGTCATCAGTTGTAGTGGTGTTTGATTATGAATCCTTCACATTCTCAAACACTAAATGCCTCAATTTCCACCGCACAATGCTTCCAATAGTCAGATTGTTTTCTTCTGTGTCAACAACCTCTAAAATCGCAACTCCAATATCATCCCAGCCCAATTCTTGATTAGCAACCGCATCTCTTGGATCGACAACTGTGGCTAAGCCCTCAGCTACCACCTCCCCCTCGGGGTTGTTTAGAAACACCTTTGCCTGAATCCATGTAGCACGGTTCTTAAGATCCACGGAGGGAACATGCGTCGCACTTGCGCTGTCCCCAACATCTGCTTTCTTCTGCAGATTTTTCAAGGCAACAACAACATTTACCCTGACAACCATCTCTCCTCGTTCAATAGCAACCACATTCCCATCGAAGACAGTCTCTACTGATACAGCAGCATTGCCTTCCCCAAGCCTTTGACAGTGTATAACAAAGTTCCGATCCATAGACACAAGGGTCCCTTTTGCAACTCTCTTCCCACCATTCAAAATGTAAACCTTTTCCCCAACCCTGAAGGCCATTCTGAAAGTGCAGAAAAGAAGTTAAGACCATACAAAAAATGATTGGAGAATGGCCTAAATCATAACATACCAAATAGCATGAGGCCACATGCCATTATTCAAATATGCTATTGACACCCACATGAAATTTCGCATTCACAAAATTGGCATGAGCCCTCATGCCATTAGTGGTACCACTAATGGCATGAGGCCTTATGCTATCTTTGGCCCCTGCTAGCCTGTATGGGTGACTAGTCACGCACACAAAAATATATATAGTTGCAGCAAGGCAAAAGGAATATGGCAATAGGCTAGCAGGGGCCAAAGATGGCATGAGGCCTCATGCCATCTTGATATACACACAATTGCAGGCAAGTAAAAACATACATGACAATACACTAGCCATGAAATTGCAAGGGCCCAAGATGGCATGTGGCCTCATGCCATTTCTAAATGTGGTCCTAAACCATTCCATGGTGAACATACTAGGAAGCACAAGTGCCAAATATCAAGAGGAAGCGGTAGCCACACCAAAGATAGTGCCGCTCGCAACACCGCAACTACTCGTAGCGCCGCTCGCACAAACTGCCACTCGCATAAACTGTCGCTTGCAATGGCGCTCGCAATGCCGCAACCGCTTGTAGACGCATAAACCACAGCTCACAACGCCGCTTACACAAGCAGCGCTCACTGCGCTCAGCGGAACCAAGAACACGGCGCACAAAAATGATAGACCTAGGAATGAGTTCGAGAATTCAAAAATAACACACGCTTGAACGTCACATCAAATCCTCTGACAAACCAGATCTTATGATTCCTCTGACAAATTTCAAACTGAGTAGCTTCTAGACTTTGCTGTCGGAGGTTGAACTTTGTCACATCATGTCCTTGCCTCGATCCAGCTGTGCCATGTCAGTGATTCGAACTTTGCCATGCCATGTCAGCGATCCGCGCCAAGATTATTCGCCGTGTAAAGGAATAATTATGTTGTGTGTGTACGTCCATTTATGGCAATATAAGGCCACACGCCATTCAAAGAATAATGCTAGTCGAGCATTTTTTGGTGCATTTTTGGGTTCAAAATTGCATGAGCCCACACGCTATAAAGTTTACCTGTACCAAAAATAGAAACAGCTTTATTTACTTGGGAATTTAAGTGGTTGAGGCATTTTTAAACTTACAAACACATGCCCTACTTACATTCCTTTGGTTGCTTAAAATTCAAAAATATTATAAACCTTTCTTTTTGCATTTTCAATGTTTTCAATTATGGTTTTTGATTTTCGCAGGAACAGCCTAGTAATCTATTTGCATCCCGTCATGTTTATAGCTAGCTTTCGTTTGTCCCATTCGCTAGCCTGAGATACATCTGCTCGGCATCTGCCTCTTACAGCATTTGCCCAGAAAGGGCATCTTTCTTCACGCAGCATTTGCCACATGTTTAGGGTTAGGGTTTAGGGTTTAGCAATTCAGTAGCTTGATAAACATGCAAATACAGAACTTGATGCAAAATCCTTTGATATGTCACAATGCCCCTAGGACCATAAACACATTTCAATAGAGAGCGTCCTTTCATTTCATAACTCCTTACGTAGATCTTGGTGAAACCAGAGTTAGTGAAGTTGGTTTCTTGTGATCCCGCATCTGATTGTGATGTCCCTTTGCAGTGTCGATGGAAAGGTCAATGCACACCAAACTGTAGAATTTTGGAGCAAAATAACGGTCAGATCTATGGCAAATGCCCCTGAAACATTGTAAGGCTCGTGTGGTCTCATGTGGTGTCCGATCAAGATGCTTCTTTGCAGGGTCATCAAGAAGGACATTGTATACCATTCTGTAAAATCTAGTTGCGATCTAACGGTTGGATCTCCAGGAAACTCAAAACAATCTCGCGCGTGTCAGAATATTCTAGGAATATACTCCTATGTGCTCCTGAAAATGGCATGCGGCCCCACGCCATTCAAGAGATAACGCCAGATGACGCCGAGCATTTTTTGGTGCATTTTTTGGGATCAAAATTGCATGAGCCCACACGCTTGAACGTCACATCAAATCCTCTAACAATTTATTTAGCTGAACATCTGGCATTTCTGGAAATACAAGATGCTTTGGAATATCCAATCATGCATGGTATAAATATAGCGAGGGTATTAAATGATATCCCAATCATGATCTTTCTTTTGGATTTCGCGTGCATGCAGTCCGAGGAATGATGACGTTGCGGATTTCTTTTGGATTTCACGCATGCGCGCGCCGATCCAGAAATTAATGGTGGCGCCCAAGTCCGAGGAATGATGACGTGGTGGGATTACCAACCGTAGTGACATTTTGCGCGTGTGAGGTTAGGTTTTGCATTTTGCTTCGTACTCGCGCTCACACACTCGCGCTCGCATCGCGCTCCCACTCGCGCTCCCACTTCTCTACAGGTTTCTCGTGTGCATTGGCGTCCACTCGCGCTTGCATCACACTCGCGCTCGCATCGCGCTCGTGTGCATCGGCGTCCACTTCAAGACACACCCAGTTTGTAACTTCGCCGCCAACTCCGCCGCCCAATCCGCCACCCACACGCAGCCCACTTGGAGTCCCGGGAGATTTCAGCACCACTCTCCAACTGTAAGTGGCAGAGTAGCCTTACTGCTACGATCCGCTGCACACACAATGCACATTCGCCAGCGAGTCCGGTTGTCACGCCTCCATTCGGCTTCAAATGGTAAGTCTTTTAGGCCAAGTAGAAAATGGCATGAGGCCACATGCCATTCAGTAGCAACATTGGCATGCACCGATTGGGCTCTCGAGTGCAGTTCGGTTACAGATGGCGTGTAGCCTCACGCCATCTTAGGATGCAGCCTCAAGACATCTGATGCAGTGGTGAATGGCGTGTGGCCTCACGTTATTTCCAGCTGCTAGCTTTTCATCTGTCAGCTCTAATTGTTGTGCATTTCTGAACAGGCAAGGAATTGCGTTCTTCTTCCAGCCACTGTCAATGTGGATGCAGAGAAGGGGGAGGAGCTCACCAGTTGGACTTTCGGGATGGAATGCGAGGATCTGAGGCTGTACAATACAGATGGTGGGAGAAAAGAATGCATGGGGATCCTCATCCAAGTGACAGACACTCCATGCAGTTCCATGCAAGAATATGGACTGGCACTTGTGGTAGAGACAGCGTCTGCCTTCAAGATCCATCTTGCACATCCTAGCGGCTTCCCGGAGGGGGGCAGCGGCTATGAGGAATTCCTAGAGGGAGCTAGGGAAAGGTTGTCCAGGAGGCCCACAATTTCAAAGACGCTGCGGGTCTATGAAGATCACATGGAATCCACGGACCTCACCTACGGCAATGTTCAAAAACTATATTCCAACATTGAGCCGTTGAGAGTGCCTCCAGTTCGCGAAGCGAAGGGGAAGGGGGTCGATCTGGAAACTACCCCGAAGCAGAAAAGGGTGGTCAAGCTCAAGCCGACGTCCAACTCTCCTCCAAAAAAGAAGCTACTCGGTGATGCCATTGCCTCGGGTTCGAACACTACACCCACCAAAAAGAAGAGCCGCAAAGAGCAGAAAGAGCAAGAAGAGGCAGCAAAAATCGTCGCAGATAATAGTACTTGTTACTATTCCAACAAAGTATATACAATCGATGTGAGCCGTATCGACATCCAAAGCAAATACAACCACAGGCTAGTATCTGATGAGTGGGTGGAGAAACTGAAGCAGAAGATGCTGGCAAGTCCAGTAACACCCGACATCGCAGACGTGATCCCCTACTACCGAACAATGAAGGGCGAGACGAGGTTTCCAGACTTGATCAATAGGAAGGTGTTGGACGATCAGAACATCCGGTTCTATGCCGTCTCCGGGCAGCATTCTAGCTTGGCGATGCAAGAGATAGTTGTGGATATTATGGTGGGCGAGGAGGTGAAGAAAGTCTTCAAGACAAGAGTTGTCCGCCTGATAAAAGGCAACTCGCCCCTCCGATCTATCATATACATCTCCCACGCGCAGAATGTCAAGCAAGAAACGTGCTACAAATCGGGTCTGCACGAGACATTGGCACGAACACGGAAGCTCTGGGTTCAACTGAAGAAGCCACAAAAACCAGGACAAGGACGTGCACTAGCAACTAGCGCCTGGCAGGTAAGCCTCGTTGCATGTGGCATAGCATGTGGCCTCACGCCATTTCCATTGCAGGAATTCTCGAGTCTTCTCTCGAAAACACTGGGGGTCAATGACACACTTAGCATCCATAACATTCTACTCGCGACAAAAGTTGTTTTTGACAAATGGGTAGATGTGCTGAGGAGGTACCATGACGGGGAGTTGCCAAACTCAATGGGTGTGGAGGACGGCCGGAAGCCCAATGATTTGAAGCTCAACGCCTTGCGTTTCTCGCGGTCTCTAGACGACGACGACCTTCTGATAGTGGCTAATGCTCTTCTACGTGGTGAGGTAGTCTTCAACAAGACCAAAATGACTCCCGGCCATATTGTGACATACGAGGACTTGTGCACGACTCTGAGAGCTCGTGCGCTATTGAAGGATTGGATCTTCGAGCAAGTGGCCATGGAGAGGGTGAGCATCGACACCACGCAAGAGATGATGGAAGCGCTGGATTTGTCAAATGAAGACATCGACGAGTACGTGAAGGGGGCCCCCAAGTTCATCGATCTGCTGCGGGATGCCACGAAAAGTAAAGCTGAGAAGTTGGATCAGTATCCAAATTTCATTAAGATTGATGTCGACCGCCGGCTTCAGAAACAGCTCGACCCCGCAGCAGAGGCCTATCGAGAACCTTACCGGGTATACTTGAATTCGGATGAGGATCAAAGGTGGAGGAGCATCGTTTCCCGCGGAGATGAGCAAGTCAAGAACATCTTTTGTGTGATGGACTTCACAAACGAGGAGATCACTCATGCAGACGAAGTCAGCTCCATCATTGACTTAATGGTGGGACTTGCGGAGGTGGAATCTTCAGTCCACTATATGATCTACGACTCTGAATCCTATCACAAGTTCTGGAAGGCCTTGAACGAGGTGAAGGCTCGGTTGAAAGGCAAGGAGATGCGGGAGATCCATGGGATAATGGCTAAGAAGAAGATACCGACGAATGTCCGCATCTTCACACTCGCCCTTGTTGGTCCTGCAGCAGAGTGGGACTGGAGTGACTTCCCAGCTTCATTCGACAAGGCCAATCAAATTGATCTGAGGGAGGTCAATTTACCTGTGCCTGAGGAACTAAAGACGGCTATGGAGCTTTCGAATCCAAAGAAAGCTCTAGGTGCAGCATGGGAAATGCTCAGCTGGGTGTTCAATGCAATAGCGGGTGGGTCACCTGCTTCCAACTCCAAGGGCAAATGCGTTGTCGAGTACAACTGCAGCAGACTATTCTTTCGAGCCGCACTACTCAAGGGTGTCCCGTGTGTTGCGGTGACAAACTCCATTGAAGAGGTGACTTCAATGGAGCATATAATTACAGTTGCCAAAGAAAAATAGTATCTTCTCTGCGAACCTGGTGAGTACACACTTTAAGTTTAAATGTTATCTCACAAGCTCTGTATGCAGGAGCGTGGCCACCCCCAGATGCTGAAATGGGGTTAACAGCTACTGTTGAAGATACCCATGTTGGGCCGAGCTCACAACCTGCACAAGGTAAGGTCACGTGAGGCCTCACGCCATTTTGATTATAGATCGTTGTGAATATTCAGACACGAGGACTGAAAAGCGCACTGGTGGCGCATCGAAGAAGGACAAACAGACAAGCAATAGAAAAAAAGGAGGTACAAATTATATTTGCAATGGCATGTGGTCTCATGCCATTCCTTGCAGGAGACACTTCTTCAAAGGCAAAACAGGCAAGCACCAGCCAAGCTCAAACTGACAGTGGTCATAAAAAGCGAAAGCACGTTGGACAGTCGTCAAGATCAGAGGCGTTTGATTCGAAAAGGAAGAAGGGCAACGAAAAGATGATAGGTAATGCCTTGCGGTTATGGCGTGTGTGCTCATGCCATTCATTGCAGATCAAGGGCTGAGTGAAAGCAGGCAATCACCACCTCCTGACTCAGATTCCTATAACGGACTCCCCTTCCCCAATCTCAATGGAGAGGTACAATGGATGAGGGATGCTTTTCAAGTCAGGGCCACGTTTTTCTCATCTTGTCGTCTTCGAAGGGTGCAAAAACGTGCAGAAACCATGTTAAGACAGTCGGGTGAGGATACGGTCTTAGGTCACGCACTAAAACAGGCTATGGATGTCTTGTATTTTGAGATGGAAACTCGGCCAGATGATTTTCCCAAGATGGTCCTGGAAGAACAAGCCATCCAGCCTGAGCAGCCTATGGAAGAAATGCAGGAGGGGGATGAGGAGCCAGAGAAAGATAATGAGCAGAAAGAGCAGAAGGACGAAGAGGAGGACAAAGAAGAGGAGGACGAAGAAGAGGAGGACGAAGAAGAGGAGGACGAAGAAGAGGAGGACGAAGAGGACTTGGATGGTCCTCACAATGGTGACGATCACAATAACGACGACGATGATGATGACGACGATGGCCAGCCTGAGGTGGCCAAAGAGCAGCGGAGGAAGGTCATACAAGACAAACCATCAGGTAAATAATAGTACATCCATTCCTAACCTTTTACCATTTCTAACATTGTCCATGTAGGTCGCAGAGCAAATGGTAAGTAGAGATTATTCAGTTGAATTTACAAACTCTAGCCTTTAGTGTCGAGGAAGGATAGTGCCAAGCAAGGGTCGAAACGTATGTCCAATCCTTTAGAATCAGCAGTGCGCCCAAGTGATATCGGTCCTAGTTCCTCAATAGCAATTGATGGTAAATACAGTATAGTCAATTCAATGTGCTAATGAGTTTGTTTTTAGTAGCACGGGAGGATACCATCTCAATCGAAGGGAGATATTTGGACATGCATATGGATCCGCCAGTGGACTCTACTTGCCTGCAAAAGTCATCAGAGCTGGTGGAGGCTACTATCCATATCAACGCCAAGCAAGCTGACCACGCTCCACTTGATGCTGCCCATACCACTGAGTCAATCTTGTCCACGTATCCAACTGACGGTGACCAGGCGCCATTGGACCCGCATGAGGCCGCCCCAGCCGCCGAGCCGGTCGTATCCTCATTTCCAACGGACTCAACGTGTGCCCAATCGTCTAACTACGCGCCGTTGGAACCTCCCTACACCGCCCTTACTGCCTATTCGGTCATGTCCACTTTGCCAACAGAGGCACCAGCTGAAATGGCGTGTGATCACATGCCATTGGAACCACCCCATGCCACTGTTGAGCCAGTTGTACCAGAGTCTACAACTGAAATGGCATGTGCCCACACGCCATCGGATGCGATTGACCCCACATTGCAGAGGAGAGTATTTCCGCCCTTCACGTTTCCTCGACCAAAACCCTCTCAACGACCATCAGGAGCACCATTCGCTAATATTGTAGATGGTAAAATTGACTTGTACCATTTTTTATGCTGACGCATTTCATTTCAGAGTCACGGCGAAGGTACTGTATCATTTTTGATCTGAACGGTGTCCTTTTCTCCCATGAGCGTGGCTCGTCCTCGAATGTCATTGCACCCTCCAAAGCCTGCGGTCGCAAGTTGGTCAAAAGAGACAGATTCACATTAATCACACGGGAGAAACTGCGGGATCTAATAATGACCATGCGACACTTAAAACAGAGGGCCGGGTTCAATTTGCAATTGGGAGTTTGGACATCCATGATGCGCCACAATGCATTAACGTTGCTACAGATGATGCACGATCAGACGCGAGTAATATTACCATTTGACTTTCTCCTAACGCAGGAGGATTGCTTGACTGTGGTCCATGTGAGGGGTAGCAAGCCCATCTTCGTCAAGCCAGAGGCTGTAGTGATGAACCGGATGTAAGCAACCAAAGGGAACGACTCGAGAGACGATCCGTTGGGGTTCAAATATAGAGGGAAAAGGGCCCATGAACAAGAGTGCACCCCCTTTTCCAATCGGTTAAGGGTCTTGGGATATTTTGGAGTTAAGCGTCCTTGGGTTTGAATAGTACTGGGCTGGGTGACCTCCCGGGAAGTCCAAACTCAGGAGCTTACATTTGGTATCAGAGAGGTCTCGGGTCCGACTCTGTTGGTTGGCTAAGGGAATCACACCACATGTTGATTGACATCTGGCTGGTCCAGTTTGTTCCCGTTAGGCTCGACCCGAGGGGTAGGGTGTCAAGAGAGCGGGGCTCTCGGGAGAGTTGTGGCTCTTAGTTTCCGTTCACGAGGGCGTGAACTTGCAGGGAAGCGTGGTGGATTGTAAGCAACCAAAGGGAACGACTCGAGAGACGATCCGTTGGGGTTCAAATATAGAGGGAAAAGGGCCCATAAACAAGAGTGCACCCCCTTTTCCAATCGGTTAAGGGTCTTGGGATATTTTAGAGTTAAGCGTCCTTGGGTTTGAATAGTACTGGGCTGGGTGACCTCCCGGGAAGTCCAAACTCAGGAGCTTACACCGGACTGCTAGGTCAAGTGAAATCCTCATCATCGATGACTCGCCGATTAAAACTGCAGCGAACATGCACACATATGCAGTGCACCCCATCTCTTGCAGTATGGAAACTAGGGAGAAGAAACCGTATGTTCTGGGGGACCTTGCAAAACAGCTTGGAGCGATGGTGATAGAGAACCGGCCAGTCCAGGAGGTGGCTGCAGAAATCAACCAAATGGCAGATGGAACGGTATATCAGAAGCCATTTGATCGGACAGACACCAGTCATCATTTATGGCATGTATATTGTCTAGCCAAGCACTATCCGCATCTCCATAATCTGCTCAACCGGATGGGTTCTTCGACCACTGAACATGAGCGTGGACGTATTAGAGAAGAGATGGCATTACTATTGGGTTTAAATCCTGATAGTGTGGAGAGTGATGAAATTCCAAGATTATTGTATAGGCGTTGGAGGCAAAAAATAACAGTCTGAGATGGCATGTATTTATTTAAAAATGTAACTTATTATGGCATGGGGTTCCATGCCATTGTATTAATATTAAAAGATAATTCTTTAAGAGGATTTGCATTATACTAGAAGTGTTACAGCATGTTATTGGAAGTCTACGAAGTTATTTTATTAATAAGGGGAAAGTAAAGATTGAATGGGGACTTGGGCTCCACCTAGACTCGGAGCAACTGAGCCAATATTAAAAGGATGGAAAGAAATTGGACAACGATGACAAGGAGAAGAGAGAGGTGAAGTAGTGGTAGGGGGAGGAGAAGTGATTGAGTAGACATTTCCTTGTTTAAAATAAAATGGCATGTGCCTCAATGCAGTTGAATTTTGTTATATTTATATACTATATAAAGGTTTGGAAACCTTATTTTACAAGTGGGATAATGACAATTCCCACTTTAACGAAATAGAGCTTGACAGCAGAGTTTAAAGTACAAGACCAGACAGCACAGGAAATATTTTGGAAGTCCCTCTCTGATATTGTCCTAAAGCAGTCTGGTAAGCCTGCAAACTTTCGTGGTTTCATGGCAGATGGGGCTGGTGCAAACTGGAATGGTATCCGAGCAGTTTTTGGGAATGGTCAACCATTGGAAGGTCGTGAGAGGACTTGTGAGTTCCATTGGGCTCAAAGCCTAAACCAGCACTGCCACCTTATCAAGCCAAAGTTTCAATCAATATTTAAGGAGTTGTGCAAACAATGGCAGGTTGCACCTTCTGAAGAAGAGCATGAGGCAAAAGCAAATGAGATCCGAATGTGGTGGCGTGAAGATGGCCATACAGACGTAAGTTGCCTACCACAACTTGAGTCATGGTTAGGATGGTGGGAAGTTAGGATGTTCCAATGGGGACATCACTCTTTTCAGGTTGGTTTATATTTTTTCTTCTCCTTTTATTACCTTTTAATATTGCCTTTTCCATTAGGATCAACCACTTGAGGACCTCGCATACACCCCAACTGTGAATCTCTCCGAAAGTAAGCATTGGAGTTGGCGTTCCTCTGAGGCAGGGAAAGGGAAGATGAGTCTATACGAAGCCTGTCTATCAAATTTGATATGTGCTATAGAGCAATCTTCAAAAGCACTGGCATTTGAGGAAGGAAGATATATGGGAACAGGGCCTTCTGTTGAGATGTTACATGATAGGATGAAGAGAAAATTAACTCCACCCGCCTGAACAGTGGCAACTGCAGTTGAGGAAGTGGTTCGTGGCACATCTATGGAGTACACTCCCCGAGCTTCTATTGGTGATATGAAAACTGTTCGCTCAAAGCATCGTTTTTCCTTTGCTGGGGAAGATGTTTGTACGGACCTTGGAGCAAAAAGCTCCCACAGGCCTAATGTCGAGTGCCATTCTGCTCCAAGACACCGCTCTCGGACTGAGCCACCTCAAGTGGCTGATGAAGAGAGTGCATCGCAACAAGTTGAAATTGCTTACCGTAGCGTGGAGCCGAAGCAATGGGCAATCCGACGTGTGCCAGCAAAATCAAATGTAAGGTGTGTGGGGATGCTTCCGAGGGGCAAGTGTTGGGCCTGGATTCGTGGTGAAAAATCTGCTTCTGTTCCAGCCCCATGTTTCTATGGGGAACGAAAGCAAGCAGGATTTTCAAGATGGTGCTGGCTATATTGTTGCAACACCGACGCCAACCATACGAAGCGGCTTGAAGACACTATAGTGACTAAACCTGATGCAGTACCTAAAGAATGGCCGGTTGCTAATGGGGTCGCACTCACCTCGGATGAGATTGAAAACCTTGAGAAATCTGATTTTAATCTTGAGAGGAGAGTTGGAGACATGAATGACAGGAGCAGGACTATTCCTACAGAGATGCACAGGAGGCCAGCACGAAAAGGTAAAGCAATTAAATTTATTGGTACCATCTCCAAGTAGAAGCAAGGTAAAATAAACTTGGCTCAAACACTTGAGTGTGAGATTCTCTCCACGAAGTACATCACTGCGCTTGCAAAGGAGTACATAGTCAAAACAGAAGGTGGAGAGTACACAATTGCCATTCACGACTTTCCTTCTTGCACATGTCCAGACTTTACGAAGCGTGAGGAACATGGGAAGGCATATGCTCCTTGCAAGCATATGTACTACATCTTCATCAACATCTTGCACCAGTATCCTAAAGTGGATATTCATATACACCAAGCAAGCCTTACTATTGCTGAGTTGCAAAAGACTTTTGGAGCTAATTAGATTTCTCCAACACTATCGATGTTTATTCTCTATCAATAAAACTTATTATACTTTATATAATTAATACAAATGTGCTTTTTCATTTCACTTTTCATTTTATATGCTTCCGAGTGTTCTTCTCGCAATACTGCCCATAGTACTCGTGTGTCTCCATTTCTGTCTTTACCATCTCAAAAAAGATTTCATGGTAGTCTTTCGGGTGTGTGATGTTGCAGTGTGTCGCAAGAGCATATATACCATCATACTGATCATTGCCATTGTTTCCACCAGACGCTAGAAAACATATGGGGCACTTCTTGAAAGTGGCAGAATTGCATTTTTCTAAAACAAGTAAGAGGGCATTCTTTTTCACCCAATTTGTTGCACCCTCTGTCATTGCATTTATCTCCAACTCATGATCACTATCCTCACTATCCTCTCTTTCATTCTCTTGTGTGATTTGGTTATGTTGTGCAATGGGATAGTTATTGCATCTCCTAGCCCTTGAGCCCTGGGAAGAAAGATTGTGAGAGTTAAAATTACCAACACTAGAACCCATAGACATTTATGGGTGTATTTCCCTTTTTTCGAATGAGAGTGTGAATGAAGATCTATAAATTCTAGACAGTATGCTACGACAAACCCCTCAAGAATGTATTCTACAAAGAACCAAGTCTTTCTTTTATATGCAATAAGCTTACATCAACAGTTATTTTTTTTCCTTTCAAACGGTTATATGGCTTCACATAGAATCTTATTTCAAATTTAATAATTTTTTAATTCTGACAAACCTAACATTTACTAGCCAAAAAGCATAGAGTACAAATTTAAAGAAGTGACAAGAATACTCTTTTTTCAAACATTTTATTTTATGTTCTAACAAATGTCCCTATCATTGCATGTAGTAAATATTTAAATTATTAGAACAAAATGTGTTCTTTAGAACATTTTTATCTATATAATATATAGAGAGTTATTAAATTATTAGGTTCGCCATAACCTTAAAATTTTAAAATTTATAATGTTTGTATCAAATTACAATTGAAAATTGAGCTCAACTCGTGAGCTCAAGTATGGTCCACGCCCGACACTTGGGCCCATGAGAAGTAGATGGGGTTTGCAAACTATGGCTTCAAGAACTCACTTTGGGCTTGTTCTCTCACATAGAAGAATAGGAACTGCAAACTCTCTAATGGTTCTGGTTGCATTGAAGGCTAGCTCTAGCTCCAGCTTTACCACTCAATAGCATCCACAAACCCAAATGAACACATCTCAAATGTCCACAGCACACAAAAGGCTAGATTGCTGTGGTTTAGGACCAAATTAGTGGCTGCCATTATTGATTGTATGGCCAGCCCATCAAGACACTTGCATTCTAGTTACTGGCACCTATAACTACCATAAAGCTTCTTCTTCCTGATTGTCACACTAAAACTGCATGAAAAAACACTCAGTGTCAACACTTGACTTACTTTCTTGGTCTAGATCTTGGAAGCTTTGGAGTAATTCTAGTGCTGGTCAACCAAAAGTAGAAGCATTGAGCTTTGATTCAGCAGCCATTGAAGTGTCAATTCCAAATGATTGTGGGCAACCTTAAACTTTATGTGGCGTGAGCCCAATGACAATTCTCGGCACAATCATCCTTCATCATTGCTCGACGATGCTAAGAGTACATGTTGTTGGGAATGGATTCAGGGCAATGGGCAAATTTCTCCTATCCTAGGTGCAATGTGATTCCTGGAACAACATATATCTTCTCTAATCCATGGCTTGCACCCACAACACCCAATGAGCTTCTTTTCTTCTAGCCAACATGCTTATTATTGATTGGCCATCCAAAAATCAATGTGATTTTTCCCACAACCATGGCTACCAACCCTAGCCTGGGCTTGAGATCCAACAACTTTAGCTAATAAGAGTTGCTAGATAGGATTGTAAGGACAACAGCAATGGGCTTATCCAAACCCTCTTGGGAAAAACCATTAAACAAGATAAAACGCGTGTAAAAGATATAGGATCTATTGTTGTGTGAGATCATCTGGCCAGAGAGATGTTGACTTTTGCCGGGGAGAGGTCCTTCATCTCCCCACTATTTGTATATCCAGCACAAGCACACACATTTGTGTTGAGTTAGAGAATCTAGTGTCAATCTAGTGTGCAAGGAAGTAGATCATTCCTCAATGGCCTAAGCTATCATACATACATTATGTACAATGAAGATCCCCATGCTCAAGTGGTGCAAGCTCCCGAGCCTCCATCTCTAGCACCAGGCATTGCTAGCCCATTGCTATCCATTGGGCCATAGGGAAAGTTACAAAATAAACAAAGTTTATTATAGTTTGTTTTTTATGTTTTAAAGTGTAGTAGAAGAAGAGTTAATTAATATAAAGCTTCTTTGTATACAGTATTGATGGTGAGTGTTGATGAATTGAATGGAATTAAATGGCCTTGTGTATGAGTTGTGTCAACTTGAATTGTAAATTGTTGTAGTGATGTGCATCTTGAGAATGCAACATAGAGCTGCCCATGAGTAAAGATTGGCTAGGGTAAGTAGATGCCCATACAATAAAATGTTTGATCTTGGCATTTTAAAATTGTCAAATAATATCCAAGACAAAGAGGAAATTGTTAGACTCCATAGATTATTCATTCTTACAGATGTGAAAACAATTTATGCTTGGTGACTATGTGGGACAATTGGTAATGTTTTACAAAGGTCACCACTTATAACAATAATAATGCCACCGCATGAAAAATTATTCTATTTTAAGTCTTTTAAATAGCGATCAGATAACTTAAAAAACAAGTGTATAAACCATATTAATTTCATCCCAAATAAGCACTTGTATTGCTTTGATAGATCTACCAACACACTATTAATCTTGCTTTGCTGCAGCAATTGGCCTCAGAAGCCAGGGTGCATATCCAGCATCAAGCCATACACGATGAACAGCTTTGCTATAGTGTCCTTGCACACATGCACTTGACCACTGTGTTGGCCTCACAAAGCAAGTAGACAAGCATGTCTCCTAGGAGTCGAGCTCCCGATATGGAGTGGATGGTGTCCCATCAGGATTGTGGAACTTGTTGAGCATTGTAGAACTCTCCCAGCATTGTCTTCATGGCTAGGAACAAACTTGCTAAAACCCATGTATGCAATGAAAATTAGTTCATCAATGACTCGAATCCCAGGAGGTGGCTGGAAGTGTGCATTGAGTACTTGGGCGATGGCTGGAAGGTGCTTCACATGCTAGACAACCCAGACATCCCCGGCTTTGGTGGCACTCATGGCAATATGCAAGATATCAACGTCATGGTCAGGAAAGTGGCCAGAAGTGAGGTGGAGATCAAGTTCATTGGTCGTGTGAGGAGGGGCTGTGCTATCCGTCTTTCATGAACGATACAGGCGTGAGATGTATGGAAGCGTAGAGTCAGTGAGAGTCTTCGTTGACGTTCATTGACTTTTCTCATTGGAAGAACTTAAAACACACTGAAATTTTACTCACGATCTACTTACGTCACATTTATAGTTTTTCCTCTAGAACATAGTTACAAAATATATACATAGCTGTAAAGATCAGCAGTGCTCTTTGATGATTCAAGTGAGCTTTTTCAAGCTCACTGATCATATCTCTAAAGATCAAAGCTTACGGAATGGTAATGGAAAGCCACGGATCCAAACTTAAGGTTGTTTGCTCTGCATTCTTCCGCAACGCTTGTCTGGAGAGTGGAAGGCCCACACACGAGGACCCCCACGTTGATCCCCGACCACTTCTTCGTGAAACCGGCAAAGATTTCTGGAAGTGGCATGACTAGAATCAGTGCAACCAAGTAAACCAAGTTGAAACGGGCGTACCTTTAAGCTCAGGCCGGTTTCCATAGACGGTGTTCCACGGCCCAACGAGACTGTGCTGCTGACAGCCTGCCACTCCAACTTTGTCCCCGGCACCGGTAGCTCCAATAATACTTTCCTGGCAACCGGACTTTCGTCCCTTTCGAGAGCGTTCGATCCAGTCCCACAAGGCGATGGCCAAGCCTCCAACTACTACGACTCCGCACGTCATACTTAAGAGGAGAGCTGCCGCTCTCACTGTCCACGAGACAGAGCCGCCACTGCTACCTCCCTCGGTGGGCACCGTCATGGGTCCAAGGAAAAACTTCTCCATAATAGTTTGAGTGAGAAAAAAACCGGCAGTCGAGACAGCGATGTAGACTCCCATCCAAAGGTTGCTGTAAGTTCCAACCAGAGTGGAGACTGGTTTGCTGTCTGGTTTCTTTGCGAAGCTCAAGATATGTTCTGGGAGTGGCGTAGCTTCCTCGATGTCTGGCTGGATTTCTCTAGTTACAAAAGCCTGGATAGTGAGTTTGAGCCTGGAAGCATAGTCGGGGAAAATAAACTCCGGCTGGACCAAATTGATGATACCGAGTTCCTTGGAGTATTTTACTGCCCATATAAGCGTCACCTCTTTCGGAAGATTGCCGTGGTTCATGTTGTAACGGTGCAAAATATCTCTTAAGATTGCTATGAAAGGTGAGACTCCTATTCCGCCGGCTACCAGGACCAATGCTTCATACCTACAAATTCAAGCCGTTATGATTTTGCTAGATAGCTAGATTACTTACTTGAGGTAGTAGTCAGACTCGTGTCCATATGGACCTTCGACACCAAGCACCGGGCAGGCATTTCTTTTGTTCGTAGACTCCTTGATAAGCTTTTGCAACTCGCCAGTCCAGGAACCAAGAGGTTTGATGAGGAAAGACATGTTGTCTCGAGCATCATATGGACTAGATGAAACGCTAAAGGGATGCCACTGGAGAAAAGAGATTTTAGGAAAGCTCAGAAATATAAAGCTGAGTGCATTGTAGTTGAGATCTGCACAGAGACAAAAAATTAAACAAATGAAGAGAACTGAGTTCATACCTTGAGGTTTCGAGAGCGCAACCTCAATGGTACCGCATGGTAGTACCCTGGATACTAACAGATCTACTGACCTTCGTGACTGACAGAATCTCAGAAACCGGTCGAGCATAAATAGAAAGAAACCCGCCATGGAAATGCAGAACGACAAGTCGCCAATGTGGAAGGCCATGAAGACGAAAAACACCACGTAGAGCTGGTGTGTGTAAAAGAAAAGCTCAAAGAAGGCCTGCCGGATGTAGCCAAAAGACGTCATCCAGAGAAGTAACCCAGCCACAAGAGATATCTCCCCTGGCAAGTTCGCAACTCCAATTCTTTGCCATGCTAGAAGCTGGAAACGGAGAAAATCTCGCAGAAAAGAAACTTGAAAGCCAGCTTACCTCTTCCAATCGACCTTGAACTGTCCAAACCACGACATAACAAAGACCGTGAATGGTAAATATCGCCATGGTAAGGTGTCCGAGCCAGACGTGATACTTCACAGCGTGCTCAAAAGGGATGTCTATCAGCCGAAGCAACGGGGAGCCTCTCGCAACCGGAAGGAGCAAGAAGCCCAGACAGAAAAGACCAAGAAATCCAAACCGGAGTCCAATGACGTACGTCCACAGCTCCCATCTGGAAGAAGATTATTTTAGTACAGAAAAAAGAAATAAAAAACTCGTAGCTTACGGTAGGAACTTCTCTCGGATGGCAGGAAATTTCATGAATCGTTGGACGAGATCACTATCGTTGATCACGTAAATCGTCAAGCACCACACCAGGTAGCCAACGAAAGCAACGATAAGAAGAACTTCGGCAGCAGAGACTACACCCAGCAGTCCATCAACGAGACAAGGACAAGTCCATAGAGAAATCGCTGGCTGGCTCTTCCTAGAAAATTATAACCCCGAGATGATCTACGAGAGAAACCAGCTGTGAAAACTTACTTGGTCGTGGAGACTGGTTTGATTCTAATCTCCAAATAGATTGTCGCCAAGAGCGCCAGCGAAAGAACTGGAGCAGCAAACAGTAGCAACACAATGCCTGCGGCATTGCAAAGAAATTATTTTAGAAACCAAAGAATGCATTCTAGATCTCTCTCTATCTTACCCGTGCCAAGAGACTGCGACGAGGAGCTCCCTGGCCCTAGCTTGATCTTCGGGAACGCGAGAAGCACCAAAATCCACGCCAGGAACACGATCCACATGAGCGCGCGCAGCATCCATGCCGTAATCTTCCTCGCGGCCGCGCCATTGCTGCTGGGAGGAGGAGAGGAGCTGCGATCGAGCAGTGGCGCCTCCAATTCGCTGCCGCTCTTGGCAGCCATGGAGAATGTGGCTAGAAAGAGGGCAGCCTCTCCTCCACCATCGCCTTTTACGTGGCTCACGGAGTGCCAAGAATGAAGAGCGAGAGTTGCCCTAATATCTGGGTTTAGGGCTTTTATCCTATTGTCCGCCAACTTTCCAGCTTTCCTCGAGCACTGGATATTCTTATGGTCACTTGAGCGAGGCCAATGAACGCTATCACATTTAGAAGCCCTAAATTTTGCTAGTGTTGTGAAGCGTGCATAGCTCTAGCTTCTTGCTTGCTCTCATTTGCTTGGAGGGCATCTTTCTTCGTTTTTTTCTTCCTTTTTTTGAGTGTTCTCACACACCACCTTTAAATGTGGGTGAAGTTAACCATGCACAGGAAGGACACAGGACACGCACAGGTATTTCTCGAGCTTCACAATGGTGGCGGTCACTGGTCAGTTCTGTCTTATCACACGCGCTTTAAAGAGAGTTTGCAGAACCGGACTAAACCGGTGGCCTCATCGCTCCATCTCTGGAGTTTCTGGACACTCCACGCGGGTCATCTCGATCCCCTACTTAAAGCGTTACCAAATTCTCCTCGCTAGAGTGATCTTGGCTTTGTCTTCCGGAGAAAATCTTACACTCTTCTTCTTCTCACAGCTCTGCCTGCCTGTTTCGAGTGAGCTCGCTCTGCTCAAGTAATGATTCTTCTCGTCGCGGGAGGAGGAAGGATGATCATGACACGCTTTCTAGTTTTGCTGCTCTTGCTCTTAATGCTTCTCCTGGGATTGCTGCTGCTTCACCCGTTTTCTTCATCATCACCACCACCACCACCATCTTCTCTTGGTGTGGAAGATAATGGTCGCTGGATCAAGAGCTTGCGATCATTCTTGGCGAAAAGTAAACCGTGGTATGATCTGGGATCGTCCGGGAACTCAGAGGTACTATCCTGCTCCTGCTCGCATTGTACTTTTTGAGTGTGGGAACTTGGAACTGATGGAAATGAAATCAGAAGGGACGGAGCGGTCGCAAGCTGCTGTACAGAACACAATTTGGTGAAGAGATCTTTGTCCATTTCTTCTTTTTTTCGGTCGAGTTTATGAGATTCTTACGTACTGTGCAGGAGTATGCCATCGTGATACTGTCGCGCAGAGCTGTCAGCCGTTTTACAATGTAACTTGCAAGAAAGGCGGCTTCCGCTTGGAGTGCTGGTCTTGCGAGATGATTCAGAGGTGCACACCTCAGGCAGTGGGCTGCTACTTCCATTTCATGGACAATATCACATACTGTGGCTTCTGAAAGCCATACAGCGTCAGAGAAAAACTGATCTTTGATCAGAAAACAAAGATAAACTTCACTTTTAATTCGCTGTCTTCGCAGTTCTGATCTGCGTTCATTGCCTTGCCGCTCTAAGAACAATCCGACCAGCCAGACTTTTGAGTATCTCAAAGGCAGTTGCAAGTAACAAATTTGATGTTCATCACAGCCAAAAATGGTTCTCACCTTCAATACTCTTTGACAGTCTCTTAAATTTCGTATGTATAGATTCGTCCATCATTTGAAGTGGTATTCAAAACTCGTTAGCTAGCTTGGAAAACGGTACAAGAAGTAAAAGGACTCACAGGGCAAAGGCGATCGCAAACTCTATTTCAGCCGTGCCTGCTGCATAGAAGTAAAAACAGTTAGCTTCTGCTCTGGTCCTTTGCTCGTTCTCGGCTGGCTGAATGTCCTCAGTCGGATCCAAACCTTCGCAGACAACTAGTGCAAGACCTCAGAATCTGACAACACAGAAACAGAGATTAGAATAAAATCACCCCGGTGCCTTTGGAACTTAGTTTAGCACACTGACTATGCATTCGAGCTGAGCAATCGCATTTTGACGTCGCATAGCCTGCTTTATTCGAAAACGAGACGATTCAACTAAAATTTAGAAACAAAATTTCCCACCTTTATCGCCTGGTACTTAACCCCAAGGACCGGAAGCCAAATCAAATGAGATTTTCGAATGAAACCCTAAACCTTAGATTTTAAAAAAAAGCGAGGGAAGACAAACTATGCTCTACAGCCGAGTCGAGATCGCGACCTCCTACCCGATTTAAATCTCCAAAGTAAAAGATTTGGCGCGCGCGGGAAGTCAAGAAGTGGAGGAGCTTTGATTTTTTGACATGGACCCCCTCTCTGCCACAACTTACTACCGCCTGGCATTTAGTGCTGCCAAAAAATGAGTAGCCAAAAAGACCACCCCATGTCTCTTCTTTTATGGCGCAATGCGTAGGAGCTGAGGCACCACTCTTTTATCATATCATCCTTGTGCTCCTTCACCTTCTTGGCGTGGGGAGTTTACGAAATTTCAGGAAGAGATCATCCCCCTCTTTTGCCCTCCTGATTCCTCCTCTCCGAGAGAAAAGCGCTATCAATCGCGTCGAGAAGTTTCCTTTTCGTCCCATAAAACTCGCGGGGGCCTTCTTTCTCCTTTTTACTTCCACTGCTCTTGGTTTGATCGAATCGAAGAAGCGGTGGATCCACGAAGAACGAGGAGCTGCGAGCTGTGAGCCTTGCTTTGCTTGAAGAAGAAGATGGGTGGCTGCCTGGGATGTAACGCGGCGACCTTTGCAATGGCTCGCGCTACCAATTTCTTCCACTGGTATGGCCTCGAGTCGAGAGTCGTCAAGCTCGACAATGGAGCCACTATCCGCTGCTGGGCTCCAAAGAAAACCCGCAAGAATCCACCCCTGGTGCTGCTCCACGCATTCGGCCTGTATGGTCTGTCCTGGATCTTCCAGGTCCCCTCTTTCTCCAAATCCTTCGACCTCTACATCCCGGACCTCGTCTTCTTCGGAGACTCCACCACCAGCAGCGCGGAGCGATCGGAATTCTACCAGGCCGAGTGCGTGGTGGAGCTCCTGGAGAAATTCGGCGTCAACAAGTTCGACGTTGTTGGAACCAGCTACGGTGGCTTCGTCGCGTACAGGATGGCTCATATGTTCCCCGAGGCTGTGCGTAGAGTCGTTCTCTCAAACTCGGCTCCCAACAAGGACCCTGCCTCGGATCGCCGGCTCGTGGAGTACTGTGGCGTTCGCAGCGTGGCCGATGTTTTGATGCCTAGCAACTGGAGAGATGCGAGGACCGCGTTTGAGCTCTGCTTCTACAAACTCCCACGCATCATGCCCGACTTTGTCTTCAAGGATTATCTGGAGGTACGTATAAGAATCCAGAGAAACGAGTAGAAGCACTACCTCTTGCGTGAATTCTCAGGCTGTGTACAAGAAGAACACCAAGGAGAAGCTTGAGCTGCTGCAGGGGCTTGTTCTGGGCAAAGCCGATTCCCCAGAGTTGCCAACGCTGAGCCAGGTAAGTTTCCTGCGTTGTCCAAAGAGAACGAGTGAGCTGACTGGATAATTCAGGACGTTCTCATCGTCTGGGGAGACCATGACAAAGTTTTCGACGTTGAATACGCATACAAGCTAAGGAAGTGAGTTACTCGACATCAAATCTCCAATCTTTCTAAAACTTTTTTTTTTCTCGCAGGCATCTCGGGGAGCAAGCAGAGGTTGCAGTCATCAAGAACACAGCTCATGCACCGCAGTTCGAGAGAGTTTCTGAGTATAACAAGATTGTCGTGTCTTACCTCAAAAGACCATGATCCAAAGCGCGTCCGAAGTCATTATAGATTCCACATCTGACAGGGAAACCAACAATTCACGTAACCGGAAAACCAGAAAAACCATGTACCTCTTGTCCTATCAGGCTTGAAAAAATATGTGACGACGAAAGTCTCGCTGCCTTGGGACGAAAGAGGCTCAAGGTTCAAATGTCAAGCACGCAGCACCGCTTCTGACTCTCGCTTTCATCACGATGCCTTCGAGCACGCCATCGGATCCAAACGTGCCTGTGAACTGATTCGGCTCAACGGGTCCCGGAAGGTTGAAAGAAACACTAAACGGGCCTGGCGGACAAAGGTACTGCGTTTGCATGTGAAACATTCTATTCGTCCTGAAAATCCTGGATTCCCCGGTTGTTGTCATGCCTTTGATAGTAACCTTCCCATCACACTCCACTTCGCAATTAAAGTCGCCTGATTCACAAGTCATATCAGTCAGAGAGATCCAAACAAACTCTTTTCGCTCTCGACTCGAGCATACCTTCGTCTTTCTTGACTCCCGGCAAAGCAGCTCTGAAGAGATAAGCGTCGTCGGCGACTCCGATATCCACGAGTCCGACCAGTGGCCCCGACTGTCTAGCCGCGGCAGTCCCCGTAAGAACTATTGACGGCCTCGCAGCGTCCACTATCCTGTTCCACTGCTCCACGGTCGGAAGTGACGGGATGAGCAGCATGGCCGCAGCAGGCATTTGAGAACTTGGCGGCCACTGCGTCGCAGACGTCCTGTCATCTCTTTGTGTCAAGTCCGTGGCAGCAGCCAGAGACGCCTCTGCTTGCTCTCTTTTCTTTCTCTTCTTTCGAGACTCCAAGTTGGGATCCGGCAAAACATGAGGGAGTGGCCGACCGTCTTGATCCACTCCAAGTGGTCCACGAGCTTCTGCCAGAGCGTAAAATCTAGCCTGCCTCTCTTCGTCCCTGTCGTTTCTCTGCCCATGCTGGAAACTCCTCGCTAAGTCCCGGTCCATCGTGAGATCACCCAGCCCCGTCAACCTCTTAAACCTCTCGATATCTTCCAGCTTCATATAGGATAGTTCCGGTTCGTTGATAAACACCATGCTCTCCACCACCTTGTACGTCCCTTTGTACCGAGACTGCCTGTGCAAGTGAGGAGGGAAGAACGTCGTAAACTGCCGATCGTCTTCCAGGGCTTCTCTCACGGGTGGAGCAAGATGGCCCTGCAGGAACTTGTACAGGGACTGGAGCTTCACCCTGGCGGACGGATGCGAATGCCTGAGCGCGTAGTAGTAGATGCTCTCCATCTCCGAGAGCTTAAACACGGAACCGCCCAAGTCATCGGACGTGTATATTGGGAGCCGGTGAGCAATCCTCTGCAGTGCTGACTTTCTGGGAACTTCGTTCCTCAAGTCCGGCCCGAAGTAAGCTCCAAAGATGAAAACCAGAAGGAAACGTTGGTCGTTTGTGGAAGCTCCAACTCTGCTACCACCAGCATTGCCACCACCAGCCTGAGAAGAAGAAACCACCACACCGCCGCCACTCTTTGCCAAGCCCAACGCCGCTGCCTCGGACAAAAACGGAGCTGGGTGATGGTTTAAGATGTCCACCTGATACTCCCCATCCATAGCCTCCAGCTCGGGGAAAAAGAAGTACCCACCACTGTCGACCAGCTCGTCGCCGTCTTCACACCAATACTTCCTGTGAATTTCCCCCATCCATTCCACTGCCGCCACCGATTGGTTTCCAAAGCCTGCCCTGAGCTGCTGCTAAACCCATCAATCCACCTCTTTCCTGGCTCCTGGACAACGGCCCGAGCATATTCGTACCTCGCGATGGCGAGTGGAAGCGTGCGTCGCCCTGGAACCGCGGAGAACGGCGCGTGCAAGCGCGCTGTCCGCTGCCCTACTCTACGACCCCGGCATTGGTCCCCGGTTCGATCCCGACAGCCCCCCTCCTTTTTCTTTTTCCTTCTTTTTGGCCAACTATGCCGCTGGATCCCATCCTGGAGGCATGATGTTGGGCCAATCACCGCGAGCGCCTAGTCGCACATACAAGCTCTTGTTCCCTGGATTTAAAAGCTTGAATCAGCCTCCAAGGAAGCGGGAAGACGAAAGAGAGAGAATTAAAACTGTGAAACCAGGAATGCGAACCTGGAAGTTCTTTATCGGACTCGATGAGATACTTGAGAGCTCGAAGGCAACCCTCCGCGGCGTCTCTAGCAGCGCCGTCTTCCCAGCCGCTAAGAGCGACCACCGTCTCGGCTTTGCTGTAGACGACGCTGCCTTCTTTCGCTTTCACGGCTTCTTTCTCTGCGCCAGCTTCATCTGTGAAATATAAGAAGGAATAAAGAACCAACGGATTGAAATGAGTGAAACGAACCTTGGGACTGGCTGCGTGAAAGCCACACGGTAAAACCAGCATACATAAATCTCCAGCTATGTGGTTTTGATGCCGCGCCTTGATCTCCTCCTAGTGTTGCTACGACAACTCTCAGCTGCCTGACGTAAATTATAGATGTTAGCAATCGAAGTAGAGATCGTTTGGAGCTTACTTACTTGCTGAGAGTCTCGAAAACTTTGCACTCCAACTCTGCAACCGCATCCGGGCCTTCCAACTTCGCATCTAAGTAGGAATCGCTGAACTCAGTAGGAATAAAATCTCGTCGAGCAACTTACAATCATCAAGTGACGTCTTGAGTAGCTGCTCCATCAGTTTTTTACTTTCTAGAGGCACGTATCTGCAAAGGTAGTAGCGTCAAAAGACAAAGAGCTTGCTGATGGGCTTACCCCAACGCCAAAGCCAGCTCTTTTGCAACTGCTGAGTTAATCAATGTGGAATCTCCTACAATGTATATGGAAGTTGCTTTGAGCATGCCGGCCACACCTTTCCCAAGGTACTCCCAAGCTTCCAGAAGGCCAGGCCACGGTTGTGTGACATCTTGCTTTTTCAAGCTCAAGACAATCTCGTCCTCGTCAATGAACCTGCATAAGGCTACATCTTAGAAATAAAAAATTAGTAAAATACAACACCATACCACATTGTTTCAATCGGCTTTATCCTGCTATACAACCGAGGGATGCTGAGAAGAGTCCTGATGCCTTTTTGGGACATCAAAGCCACGTCGAGAGAAAGATCGTGTGCATTGATTGCTACGTTCTTGGAGCTAATCTCTTCATGATCAGGCGGCACCTGGAGTCGGAGTTCTAGCTCTCCACCGTCATCCCGAAACTGCATACTACTTTTCAGAAAACGCATTGTGAACTTCACAGTACCTGGTAGTCAAAATTGATTGAGGAGGATGCTGAACCACATCTGGACACTTTCTTAAGAGCCTCAGTGCTTCGATTGCAAATGCTCCCACCTGTTAAATGAAGCCTGCTATTGGAAGGAGCAAAGATAGCTGCAGAGGGCGGTGGAACAAACACAAGAGCCGTGCACTGCGAAAGAGGATACGCCATGGATAAAGTAGGGCTCAAAAAAAGTGCTTCAACGCAACGGTGGCTTCAAGTTTGACAACAACGTTATAAAAGCAGCTGCGAAAAAGTAGGATACCTCTTTGTCAGAATTTCCTTGTAGAAAACAAGGCCTTGTTGACGGAAAAGGAAAAGTCTTTCTTCGGTGATTGCCACTGGTGAGTACGGATAGTCTCGAGATTTACAATCGGGACCATAGTTGGGCGACCATGTGCACACTGCATAAGTAAGTTTTAATATCGAGAAGGAAATGAACAACAAGACGAACCTGAAAGCACAACGACGTTTTCTTCAGCGCATTTACCAACTGCTCACACTCGCTAGGTAGCAGGAAATCTCCAAACATTATAGCACCTGCATTGTCTCGTCAAAGTCCCATCCAAAATGTAAACAATCACACGCATACCCCTGCATGCCTTAAAGTTCAGGACTCTCAGAACTGCTGGCGGTGCACTAGATGATCCATGCGTATCAACCAGCTACAAGTTATTCACTTAGTGATGTGCTACAGAAAGAAGAACAAGAAATGAAGAAACCTGGCGAAGATATTCCAATAAGTCTTTCGATGTAAGCTTTACTCCTTTGATGCAAGGAACCTGGAAACATTTTCGCCGGTTACACCGCAAATCACGAAATAAAAGTCTTACTGCCGCCAAGACTACTTTGCAAATTTCCGAGGAACGACTGTGCAACAATACTTAGCTTTTCATGCTAATAACAATAGTCTTACCCTTGAGAGAAAACAAATGTTGATCTCCAACCCCAGTATTCGATTTTTTCCCGGTAAGATACAAGAGCCTCTTGTTCTGACCGAGTTAAAATCTGGAAGAAACTTTGAGACAACGGAATCCACACAGCATAATTGAAAAACATACAACTTCCTCCGACTGATCTCCAAGGGATGTCCCGTGGCCTTCTTTCGTGGAAAAGATCTACACGAAGAAGTCACTGGTGGTAAGTATATACTTCGGCTTCATACTTACGTCATCGCGGAATTCCTCCAAACGAACTCTTTCATCAGCGGCGTGCTGCAAAGAAAAACTAGCAATGAGAATCTAATTGGAAGCTCGCAAACCTGGTCGATGAAAAACAGAACTCCATTTGTGATAGCCGCAATGAACTTCCTGTCAACTTGACCAAGCACTTTCGCGCCTGACAGCATCTCCTTAGTTATAGAATCAGGTTGAAAATCTCCACTGGCCAAGGTTCCGGAACCGATTTGCAAAATAGGCCTTTCGATAGTTGTGAAAGTATTTTGTCTCGGTCGCAGCAGAATCTGTCTCCACTTGCAAAGTTTTCGGTCTTGGTAGTCGAGAGTATCCAGCTTTAAGATTTTGTTTTTTCTGGGAGCCTCGTAGGTGACAGACATGTCGTCAAAGCTTTTATGCGTCGCAAACTTTTTCCGTGGCTTGTAGAATGGGGGTGCAGACGAGCTTCTCCATGTATTCACCACTGTTCGGGATGCCTTTGTACCATCTAAATCTGAGGCAGGTAATTCAGAAAACGTCTCAGCACCTCTTATAAGACCAGCCCCGCGCTTTCTCTTCGCTTTTGGCTTCCTGCTTGTACCAATACGGCATTCGACTTCCCAGAGTTGTTTAAGAATTTCTTCAACAAAAGACAACACCAGACTCCAATCCTTAAAAACAAGAGGAATGTCAATAAGGCAATGATATGATCGTAGACATTACCTTAAACACGACAAGCGACTTAGATGCATCAAGTGTAATGTCATAGTCCACATGTGGACAGACAAGGTTTAAAACAAACGATGGACAGCCAATTTGTGTTGACGGCCAGGAGTTTAAAACCTTGTGCAACGGAGTTTTAACGACGAACCTCCGATTTATATCTGAATTCGTTGTCAAGAAAAACTAGCAGAGAAAAAAGGAACCGATTAATTGGGATACAGAGAAACTGCAACGCCTGCACTAAAGCACGTTATGAAAGAAAATTTATAAAAAGAAACGTTATACCTTTGTAGAAAACGATTTCAAATGCTTGGAGATATAACCAGCGAGCCTAAGCGATCCCTTTGCAAAATCTATTTTCTGTAGAGTGTTTCGAGTTTCATCCCCAAACATATCAGAAATCCTGCTAGATAGTGATCTTGCTGGTTTCGCTTGAAACACCTTCTCCTCCCTATGAAAAAACCTTTTCGGCTATTAGTTGGAATCGTAAGAGATAGCACCTCTCAAGGTCTACCAACGTAAACTGGATTTTCGGGTGAACAAGGCACAATCGCAGAATGTGGTTCTTTACCGACTCCACGGCTTTTCTGGAGCTGCAGAACCAGACAGTGTTTAACACAAATGCCATGGAGGAAAAGAAGGCTTCTTCAACTTGCTGTGAAGAATCTTTTTGCGAACTGGCTGATTGTAGAAAGCGTCTTTCACAACAACTGAGAAACAAGACCACAGCTTAGAGCAGGCAAGCTTCTCCACGTAAAGTAAACGTACCGGTTGTACCAGGATCTCTTTGGTTCCCCGGAAGTCCTAGTGACAAACTCTTACAATTCTGCAAGGGCAGATGATATCAAAACTGCCAAAAGCAAATGCTGTAGAACGCACCTTGAAAATCTTGCGATATGTATGAGGACTTCCTTTGGCTCTGGACGTCACTTCTACAAGGCCTATGTCGGAAACAGAGCTCAAGCCTTCTCCACGAAAGCCAAGCGTTTGGAGACCAGTCTCTAGCTCATCCAGGCAATGGAGCTTTGATGTAGCTGCAAAGAACAGACGTTCAAGAAGGAAAGAAACAGACACTGCTTACCATGTCTCTCTCCCAAAAATACGAAGTCCTCACGACTAATACCACAACCTGCATCGAAAAGGATGTCAAAGAAAGAAATCTAAGCTTGCTTCGTTCTACCGTCGTCCTCGACTTTGATATAGCAGCTTCTGATGTCCAGGAAAACGATGATCTGCCATCATCCAGCAGTGTTGCAAGATTTTGAGCTATCATCGATCGATCGATTCATACCTGTGTCGCTTGCGCGTCGATCGCATTACACACGAGCTCGTCGACTACTTGCGAGATGCCGGAGAGAATGCTGCTGGATCGCAGGCAGCTCGCGACTGTCTGCGGCAGCGGCGAAATGCGCGCCATAATATCCCCACTGGAGGAGAGCCGAAATTAGGGTTCTTGGCGAAGAGGAAGAAGACTCTAGGGCTGGTGAGTAAGAAGAGAAGATCCATCGATGGCGGGACAGCAGCAGCGCCTCAATGTGGTGCCGACCGTGACGGTCCTGGGCGCGATCAAGGCGCGGCTGATCGGCGCCACAAAGGGGCACCAGCTGCTCAAGAAGAAGAGCGATGCCCTGACGATGCAGTTCCGGCAGATCCTCAAGCGCATCGTCCAGACCAAGGAGGCGATGGGCGACACTATGAAATCCGCGTCCTTCGCGCTCACGGAGGTGAAATACACGGCTGGGGACAGCATCAAGCACGTCGTCCTCGAGAATGTGGACGCCGCGACGATCAAGGTGAGGGCCAAGCAGGAGAATGTGGCGGGCGTCAAGATCCCCAAATTCGAGCACTACGTCGAGGCGGTGGAGACCAAGAACGATCTCACGGGCCTCGCTCGAGGGGGCCGCCAGGTCCAGCTCTGTAAGTCCTCTTTCATCAAGGCAGTGGAGCTTCTGGTGGAGCTGGCGTCTCTCCAGACCTCCTTTCTCACGCTGGACGAGGCGATCAAGACGACCAACCGGAGAGTGAACGCGCTGGAGAACGTCGTCAAGCCGAGGATCGAAAACACCATCCTCTACATCAAAGGCGAGCTGGACGAGCTCGAGAGAGAGGAGTTTTTCCGGCTGAAGAAGATCCAGGGATTCAAGAAGAAGGAAGTCGAGAGGAAGAGACTCGAGGCGGTGGGGAAAGCCCCAAAGAAGCCGGCTCCTCCGCCCGCGAAGAAAGGTGGCGGGTTCTTCTCGAGTAGCCGGAGTCCGAGTCCGCCACCCCGTCCGAGCAGCCCGAGCTATCGGAGCGACGAGACCAACTCTTCTTACAGGAGTGAGAGTGGCGGTGGCGGTGGTGGTCACCAGGCTGCTGCTTCCACCACGACTGGATCATCGTTTGCGTCTCATAGTAACGATCAGAGCGACGATTTCCAAGACTTTGGGAACTCGGGCTACAAATCCAACTCAAACATGCTGCTGTCCGAGACCGATCGCGACGAAGATATCATGTTCTAAGACTGATCGAGGTGGGCTTCTACTATATCTAATTCTCATGCGTGCTGCTCGTCCAGGAGTGAACTTCGTCGATCAGATCGTCCTTGAATCGCCTGGATTCGAGTCTAGGAAACCAAAAGAGAGAGAGAGAGAGAGAGAAGGAACGCGAGAATAAGGAGAGCTTTGTGTGAATAAGTGAGCGTTTTTTTTTCCTCTCGAAGAACTTTTTTACTTCATAACTTTTTTTCTTGAGTGTGAGCTTCCATCTTGTTTGTTTCTTCCGGCTCTTTCAAAATTGGAAGAAACATACAAGCGAAGTTTTAACCGCCTTGCAAAACTTTAACGGCCTCCTTTAGGATTAGCATTTTAGTAACATAAGCTCCTCGCCCTCGGAGGATGGCGGCGATGGCGGTGGATCGTCCCAGCTCGATCGTCCCAGGCTGAGCTCCGGGCATGGCGGCTTCGATTGCTTCTTCTTCCCTGGTAAGTCTTCGTCCTCCTCCTCGTGTTCCTGCATCGATCGATGAAATATCGGTCTCAAAAACCTAGATTACGTTTACCTCGTGATCGCAAGCCTCCCAGCCCGATGATCGCCCCTCTTCCATTCGTGTTTTCGACCTGGATCATGAAAATTTCCAAGGATTTTCATCTCCAGGGAGGAATGTAGGTCCTTTTCTACCTTTCGGGATCATGCCACGCTACTTGCTCGCTGGATTTTCTTGCGTTCAACGATTCCAGGCTTCCTGAGGTCGCGTCATTCGTAGCGCCTGCGTGTTTGGTTACGTGAGGATCTTTTTGGTCTTTAGAAAAAGTTTGAAGTACCTGAGCTGCTGCTTGCTTTGTCCGTTGTTTTGATCGTCCTGTACATCTAGAAAATGGAAACAATGTTCCAGTGGAGTAACTTAGTTCTCTGGAAGAGAGAGTTTTTCCCTTCGTACCTGGAGATGGCTCTTGACATGGGCTAAAGTGAGATCCTTGACGTTCATAAGCTCCAGCACAGACTTTGGTGTTGCCCCTGATCATCAAATCGAAAACTGTGAGACAAAGATCATGCATATGATGGAGAAAATGAGAAACCAGTTCATGAACTCGTGAGAAACTTCCTTTTTTTTTTCCTTTCTTTTGCATGCTCTCTGATGCATAATGATTGCAGAAATAATTTGCTGATACACTTCCCATGCCTGACAGATGCTCTAGCAGCTGCGGAACAATGCAAGAGAGATCAGTTTCGAGCGAGGCTTACTTTCGTGTCCTCCGAGGAGCTCCACTGCATGTACAAAGTGAGCGTGGAGTGTACTTGTCCATCGCATTCTCCGAGCACGCATGCTTCTCTTGGTGGGTAAGCGAGGCATAAACTGCGACCTGAGATTGCTGCTACCTGTGTGAGCTTCGTGTTGCTGTGCAATGCTCCTTGTTAGGGTCGACAATGTGATGCCTGCATTCTCAGCTAGTTCCATGTACCGACCTTGGCCTTGCGGGCTCCTCCCTTGCAAGATTTCCTGAAGGCTTGGTGTATATCTTCGCTGATGGTAGTCCCTTGAGTCGTATGACGTGCTGTTTACTGCTGACAAGATGTTGGGAAGTCCTTCTCGATTGTGAAGTCTGTGGAACGAGCTGTATGCCTGATGTTGCTGCTGCTGCTGCTGCTGCTGCTGTAGACCGCCAGCGGCGTTGCTGTAAGTTGCCACAAGCCCATGTCCTGCTTGGCCTGCTCCCCCCGATTGATCAGCATACCCGAATGCGTGTGAGTAGAAAGCATGGAAGCTGTTCCTGGTGGACGCATCCGCGGATCTGCAGTGAGCATCCTCATTTGCAATTCTTAAGTTCTGAAATGATTGCGCTGCTGGAATGTGTGACGAGCTGCTGCTGTATACAGCGAATCCTGGTCTAGACGCCTCCAAAGCTGCTGCATATGATTCCGAGCTTGATCTTATGCTGCTCTTGAAAGAAGGAGAGGGAGGAGTCGCTCGAAACAAGGGGTTTGCTCCTAGCGAGAGCTCCGTGGATGGAGGTGCAGCGGCTGCTTCCCTGCACCACCTCTCACTCCCACAAGTGGAATTGGAGGAGTTGTCACTGACTGAGCTGCTTGAGTTGTGCTGAGCCCGACTCCAGAGATCGAATTCCTGGTAGTTCTTTTGATAAGTCGCCATGGGAGTGCTCTTGCCTGTCGACGGGGGGCTGATCTGGAGTGACAAATCTGGAACAGAGTGGTCCTGCTTTCTTCTGTTCATGCTCGGCCTCTCTTACTCAGCTTTTCCATCAACAAACGCCTCTGTCATAGCTCAGAGACTCCCGAAACAGCTGCTGCTCCGAGAACATGCCGTTGACTACTCCGAAGAGCCGATAACCCAGGGGTGGCATCGTGCTTGAAGCAGCGTAAGAGTCTTGAGAATTATGATAAATGCTGTTCTCACTTTTTCTTCCTGCTGAAGGATTAGTATCGCAATCACAGACAGCAGCGGGATCCAACCTTAGTAAGAGGCGTCGCTGCTCATACTCCCTTTGGGAAAATGCTGTTCGTGGTTGCTGCAATGGAAGATATACTGGGACGCAATTCCAGAGAATTTTTGACAGCTTCTGCTAACTACTGCAACCGGTACTGTGCTACCCCATATCACAGCTCACTTTGAATAATTCTGGATTTCGACGAGCACTCATCATGATCATGGTGCTCTCCGCTTGCAGGTGTATACGACGCGAAGAGGAGAAAGAGCATGAGAAACTCTTGAATGCTTTGGCAGCGACCTTGGCAAGGCAAGCGGAAGTACAAGAAGATGCCTGCTACGGCTCACCTAACAATTTAGCACGATGTCAAGAACAATCAATCGAGAAGGGGAGATGCTGATCGAGGAAGCGGAGGAGTATGTAGTAATTCGTTGGCAGTAACAGCGGCAGCAGCAGCAGCAGCAGGAACGGCAAAGAGCAAACAGCAGCAAAGAATCACTTGCGGACAAGAAAGGCTGCAATAGAGGCGAAGAATGCATCGAAAAGGAGAGGGCACGCCTGGCATGAGAGCGAAGCGCTACTGCCAAGCATAGATTTTAAAGGGAGGAAGGAGGAGGAGAAGCCACTCCGTGACGATGATGGGAGGAATATGGGAGAGCCGGAGGGAAGCAACCAGCAGCAGGGATTAAGATGACCTTTGGCTGGATTCTTATATCTCCGGAACCGGGAGGGTCAGACCGACACACAACCACTACTACTACTGCTTAGCAGGAAAATAGTATCCAGGCTTTGGAGCGGAATGATGATAAGAAGGATGGACTTTAGAGGCGGAAGGGAATCTCTTATCATATATATAAATATTCAGGTGGCATCAGCAGCATCGGGCTAAAGACGCGATCTCGAAGAGGCAGCACACACCAAGCGGTGATGTTATAGAGGGAGTTTAAAGCCTCTCTCTAGAGAGTTTTGCCAGCAGCGGTGGAAGGGCCGTATAGCAGGGGAGAAAAAAAAAACGATGAGCAGGACTCAGGAGGCAGCAAAAACAATTGAGCGCCGAGACAAATGCAGAAGCGCAAGTCAGCAGGCGGCACAGCATAATATTATACAGTAAGCAGAGACACTGAAAGGGAGGAGCCACCCACCAGAGCGGTAGTAGTAGTAGTATCAGACAGAGAAGACGAGGAACAGATCTGTGCCAGGCGGAAGAAAGGCATCGTCAATCACTCGACCCAAAAGCTGCAGTTAAGGTAAACAAAAGGCTGTGCTTTGCTTCTCGATCGCTAACAAGTTTTTTTTATTTTTTATTTTTTTTACACGCTCTCACTTTCTCACTCGCCACTTGCTTGTGTATGTGGTCTCTACAGGACTTAAAAACACGAGGATAGCTGGTACGTGATCAATCAATCAATTTGCTCGCTCGTCCGTCTGGCTCTACTAGAGGTTGATTGAGTCATCAAGGTTAAGTTTTATCGCTTGGTGTCAATTTTTGTCACTAAGTTTACATAAATTACATCCATCGCTCTTTAGGAGGGCTTATAAAAGTCGGGTCCGGAGAAAGGAACAAAGGAAGCAGGAAGGAAGAAGAATGTCACCATTGTTCCTCGGGTAATGCGGTGTGCTTATAGAAAACGATTACTTTATTCCTGGTTGCAATGCAGGGAGGCAAAATTCACCACCAGCGCTAGAAGAGAGAAAAGCTATCAAAGCTCCAAGCCAGCCAAGCTTGACGACGCTTCTCTCTGGACATCCCCCGGCATTTACATGAAGGATGGAGACTTGTATCCAATGTGATACACCAAAGATACTTATAATCTCTCTGAGGAGCTGGTTAACTTCTGGACTGCGCTTGAAAGGTGCGTATACATGTTTGTATTCTCAGTTGTAGTATAAGAGTGGTAGTAGTCGTATCCGTCCAACAACAGGGGGTAGTAATTGTTAGAAGATGATGAGACTAGTCTAGATTTTAAGAAGGAATAGACCGAGGGGCACCTGAGCAGGAGAGAGGCTGGGCTGGGCTCATTAATGGCAGGGTCTCTCTAGAAACGCCATTAAGATCTCCACGAGATCCAGTCCGTCCGTCGGGGGGCCTGGATCCCTCCGTCCGTTCTCTCCGTGTTGATGTTGTTGTGTCTACCACACAACAAGGACGGGACGCACACAGAGACAGTCGCCACTTAGTCATAACTTCGTTACTCGCTCGCTACTCTCTTTGGTTTCTTTCTATCTGCTTACTTACTCGGGCTTTGGACAGGGGCTTTTGGACGTGGAACCGGTGAAAGCGAGCGCTCGCTCGCTCTACCTGTTGGCTATCGGCTTACTAATTCGCGAGATGGCGACGAAGCAGCGGGATTTATAGTAAGTAACTTTGCACAGTTTTCATCAATGCAGTGTGATTGCTTGCTTGCCTCCTGCTGCAAGCTACATGCTGCTGTGCACTACTTTGTTTGGTCCACACTACTTTTCTCTCGTTCAAATGCAAGGTTTATGATATTCTCATCCCTCATTAAATGCTGCTAGCTTAGAGAGCTCCAAAGCCAGGGAGAATTTTATCAGGACGAAGATTGTGAGTGAGCTAGAAACTTTGGACCACAGGCAAGAAACTCACATTTGGTTTTTGAGGCCCACTGTTTTTTCCTTGCTTTTTTGTGGATTGCAGCCTCACCACTGCCACTCTACAAGTGGAGAGTGATTCCATCTATTCCAGTCCATCAATCTCCCCTACAAGCATGTTTTTCCACAGATTCAAAGAACCAACACATTGAGATGGTATCTCTGCTTGTTGGACAGTGAGTATTTGTGTACTCTGTACGTTGCAAAAGCCAACATTGTGGTGTGTTCCTTGAGAAAAAAACAAAGCCAGAAATTAGTTTTTTCTTATTAATTTTTTCACAGAGAAAAGGAGAGAGAGAGCGAGAGAGAGAGAGAATATTTTAAACTGATTTGATTGGTCAATCACATAAACAAGCAGCCAAGTATATGGCATTTGGAAAGATAGATATGCCATGCAGTACAATATTCTTTCAACCATAGCAAAATTTCAAGACAAGGACCTTGTCTTGTTAAGAAGGCAGGACAAAGACATGTCTTCTCTTCCCATTAATGCACTGGCAGCGCCCCTCCACCAGCCCCCCAAAAAAAACCCACATTAAACGTTTGCAAACTTGCCATCTAGCATTCCATCCCTCTTTTCTTTTTGATAGATTCTTTCCTTCTAACTTGTGAATTGTGACCCTTGGGTGATTTCCTCTCTCACAGCTTCTAGATTTGTGGTGACGCTCTGGTCCTTGTCTCCAAAACTTTTCAGTTTGGTGGGCTTTGGTCAATCGCTTCGTACTAGTCGTCTCCACAGCTGTGTGTCGTGTTGTTTCAAAGTGGAACCCATGAATCACCACAAATCTCGCGATCAAACGAAACATATCATCAACAACTATAGACATGAAAGGAGCGTGGATCTCTGGCATTCACAGCGAGCACCACATTTGTAGAGCTACACTCGCTGCACAAAAGCGATCGAGGCAGTTTTCACGAACTTCCTTGGGAAGAGAATGATCTTTTCTCTCTCGTTCCCTGTCTTTCTTGCGGAAATATTTCTGCTTTTTTCCGTGGTTGTGTCAGCCAGGCCATTTGTGTACGGGAGAACATCTCTCAAGACCGTCTAGCTTAGCTAGCTCTTTACTTTATCGTATTGTGAAAGGGACGAGAAACACTGGACACTGGAAGAGCGCAAAGCTCTTTCGTCGTGTGTGGATCAGATTCCCAGCTGATAGCAAGGCACAGCACTACTGGCGTTTGTTTGTAAGAATCACTGCTGACAGATCAAACTCTCGGACCACAAACGCAGAAAAAACAAGCTTTAAACCATCATCAAATTCGCTAAAACAACCAAGAACTCCCTCTCTCTCGGACCACAAACGCAAACAAACAAAACCATCATCAAATTCTCTCTCTCTCTCTCTCTCCATGTATGTATGTATAAGATCCCACATGTATGGCTTTGAAGGCTTGAACGTATTGACTACGTAAAAAACAGACTTTTGCTTCTCTCCAATCGATGTGTCCAGATCATCTAAACGTATAGAATGTAGCTATATACCGATTTATCGCCCGTCCAGCTCGCAAAGATGGCAATGGCTCGTCGTGGCATGGGGGACGAGCGATTGATGGATCACGTCCAAAACAAAGACACAAACACCACCACCTATACGAAGCTTTTGTCAAATGGTTTTGGCACGACCTCCTAGACTTCCAAAGTCAGTCTTAGTTGCTTTGAGACTTTTTTACTGCGTGGATCTTGTTCTGTTCTAAGTTTTCTTCCTTGCGTTTCATTCAAACCATCCAAGCACAAGACAATTTAATCTTGTTTATCGTTGTTCGAGGGCGAGGATATGTTGAAGTTCACGTCAATCTGGATAACTTAACCCCAAGGAACAAACCCAAATCGGTCAAACCACGTAAGTAGCGAGCTATCGTGAAGTGGAAGGATGGGATTTGGAAGAACTAAAAAAACACACACGGTGGTGGAAATCCCGGGAGGAGTATTACCAACACTTTGATCATAAACCATCCATCCATTCATTCATTCATCCACTCGTTGGTGGGAGTGAGCTGTGCCGTGTGGAGCGAATGTCAAACTTGTTCACGAGAGTTTCATGCATTCCAAGGCAGACCCTTTCCCGTCGTTTTGTCGCTTGTTCTTGCTCTCCTCGATCTCCCGGCCAAAGATATTCAAAGCTTTAGAACATACTATGAAATGATTCTCCTCGTTATTGTTAATCTCTTCGGCCAGGATCCCTGGAAGACACGAAACAATCAGCCAAAAACACAAGGACAAAAAACAACGAGAAAGAAAAACTCGAGACGTTTCTCCAAAACCAGCGTAACTTGTCTTCACCACCACTCTGTTTTCTTGTCTAAAAATTGTAGCTTTGATCCAGAGCGAGCACCGAATCCAATAACGGAACTCTGTCCACTGCCCCGAGAGCTTTAAATCTTCTCACAGAGACTGATATGGTCCTGTTCGTCGTCCATTTTCTTTCTTTTGTTCTTGGCTTTTCTTTTCGCTTCTTCCCTGCTTTGCTTCTTCTTCCGGCGATCTTCTCTCGCTTAAAGACCACCCGTGAGCTCTTCCAGCTACAGCTCCAACACTGTTCCTTTCTCCCCTGTTGGACAACCAGGTACTTGCAATTTGGGCGGGCTTGGGAAAAGGTGCCCCCCCAATGACTAAGTGGCTGCGTGGTCGTGCGTCGCCGAGGACTAGACGAGGATCTCGGTCGAATCGTACCAGTACCACCCCTGACTGCCAATGAATTCTTCAAAAATTCTTTTTTTTTCCTCCTGCTTTCTTATCTTTTCCAGAGGCCGCTTGCTTGCTCCATCGAATTCACACCACCTGATTGATTGGAGTTAGCTATTCCCAGGTAGCTACAACAATCTTATAGACTGACTTACTTGGTAGTGGTGGTAGACTACCACGCCTCCGAAAACCATTGTCATAATGGCGGAGCATTTCTAGGATCTACTAGCAGGAGCGCCCGAGTCGCGACCGAGAAAAATTCTCTTTGACTGCCGCAAAGAAAACCACACCTGGAGAGCACAGTTAGGTAGTATAGCCTTTGAAAGTCTCAGCATAGCTCTAGTAAGTATAAAGTACCTGGAAGAGCAAACCTTCTCCGTAATCCACCATCGCCACCATCGCTGTCTGCTTTTTTTTCTTTCCTTTGCTGGCCAAGCTCCAAATGTAGAGGCACCTGTTCCTTTCCAAACTGCGTCTTTCCTCCGCTCTCACATCTGTGAGCCCGTTCAGCTGCGCTACTAGTAGGCCTGATTTCTAATGTTTTTTATGATCTTCCCTTCTTCTCACACTTCAAGGAATGCTGTAGCGGCTGCTGCTGTAAGTTATGGCCATTTTTCTAATGTTCCTTTCTTCTTATCGGTGCTGCTGCTGCTGCCCTGGCGGGAATAAATGCGGGTACTGTCGGCGGCTCGGCTTTAGCTCTGTTTCAGAATCCCCAAAGTTGCAGTGCTGCCAAGACGGATTTTCCTCAGAGCTCTTAGGATTTCCTAATCGCAGCCTGCATACAAGGCTTAAAAGTTTGAGAATGAAAAGCCAAGGATCACATCTTGCTTATATAAGTGGATAGTACCTTGTGTGGAGTACAGACGAGACGTGCAAAGCAACCTGGCCATGCAACGCCAGGGCCGGGGACGTCACTGCACACTGGCAGCCTTCTTTTATGTGAAACGAGGGCGATACCCGCGTCAATCATATCTCTCCAGCTTCTGGAGGCCAGCACCAGCTTATTATGCCTTTAGCACACACATCATGATGGACCTGAGACCACATGAGCATGTCAAAATGGAGAGATCTAGCACGTACTTGGTTTAAGTTCAAGGCCGAAGGAACTAAAAGGGAGATAAGAAAGACAACCTCTGCCTTCCTCCTCCTCGTCACTGGATCTGTTTAAGCAAGACTTTCTAAGCGGACCAAAGTTCCAAGGCCTGGAAGTTTACAAACATAAGCATAGCACAGGAGAGAAAAAAACAGGAGGGGGAACCTTGGCTTGCATGGTACCCTTGGTCTTTGCTGGTCATCGTTGAGTTGCTGCCGGATTGGAGTACAAGCAACACGTTTGTCCTCGGAGCTTTGTCCTCAAGTCCGAATCAAACAAAATCGACGCTCAGAACTTCAAGCAACGAGTCCGTCAAGCGACATTGTAACCAGCAACCAAAGGATCCACGTACCTTAATGGAAAAGAGAAATCACTTGCCAAAAGAGAATTTGCAGATCCGAACATCCGCCCACCAGATGCGATGAACAAGACCAGCACCGTGCAGAGCGGCGAGAGCAGCAACCCCGTCCCTCGCGAAGTTCTTACGCACCGTGCTGACGCTCGGCCAAGCCACCGCACGAACCAGTCCAGTTGAGACACGTCCAGCTGAATCGTTTACTAGAGCCGCTCGTGCACGTTAAACAGCGCCAGCATTCTGAAAAAGATGAGAAACAACGAGCCGTAAGTAGTGCTGTAGTGCTGTAAGTCTTACCACCAGCTGCTAGAAAGTAGAGCTTGAAGAACACCAGAGCAACTTCCACACGGTCGCTTTCGCTTAAGTCGTAAGTCCCTGTCAATGGTTCCAGTTGCCGAGCCGAAGCTCTCTTCGCAAAGAGCTGCCATTTCGTGCCAGTCACCGCAAAGGCGATGAGAACTCTGGCGTTTCCAGTAGCTTCCTCTCGGCAGCACCTTCTACGTGCTACTCGTCGGTGTGTTTCTCGTGCATGGACAATTGACAGTCAAGATGGCTAGCCTGATCACTGGAGATCTTGAGATGATCGCACAGCTTGGAAACTCGCAACCTGTTCCCCGGAACCGGAAAACGAAGATCCAGCGAGCTCATGGAATAGAACAATAGCTTTCCTCTACCAAATGCCACAGGAACTAGCACTATTTCTCGAGGGCGATTGGGAAACGCCCGCGCTATTTTTTCCCGGGGGACAGCCCTCGTAGAAAATCTATTTCCCGCTCCCATACCTCTGCGCTACAAGCTTTGAGCTGCCCGCTCGCATCGCTATACCCTAAACCCTAAAACAAGCAGGTTGAATGCTCAAATCCAACGGCTCCTATTAATTTGATGTGTTTACGTTGCTAATCCAAATTTGCGAAGATAAAGGAGACAACCCTTCTACTTATCTATACAAATTGTGCGAGTGCTTTCTCCTTGTCATTGTCGTGCATAACAAGAGCTCCAGCAACAGCGGTGGATGGAAAGCCCATCTCTCTAAGGAGACTATACGCAGAGCAAAATTCCACCACCTGGAAGCTAGAAACGTAAGCAAGAAAAGAGAGAGGAAACTTTGGTACCTTAGCCTGCACATCGCCGTAAGCCGCCACTCCCAAAGACACTGCTTCTCTACTTAATCCCATTGACAAGTATTTGCTGATAACAGGATCGTCGTTCGCTTGCTGGAAGACAGAACAAAAGAGGAGAATCACACAAGGCTAAGAAAATTGCTATCACTGGAGACGAAGAACAGCGAAGAACTTACACTAGCAGAGGCTGTCTCACCGCCATTTGCCAGCTGATGTTGCCGGATTTGAGTGCGAACACCTCTCTCGGCATCGTCTATAACTTTGCGCTCGAAATCGAAATCAAACTGGGCGATCGATGTTCTTGGAACTTCTCCGATAACTGGAGACAATTGCACCTGTAAGAAACCATTGATAAGAAAAAGAAAGAAAACCCATGAATTGCCCTCCAAAGAGAGATTTTTATCCTCACCGGAGGCGCCATTCGATACTGTGGCTTGAGCGCGACCTTGATACCAAGTCCTGCTGCATAACAAGCGTTGATCCAACAGCAATGAGCTGCGAGCGAGTAGACTTACATGATTGAGGAGGAGCTCCAGGCACGGGCGGCAGCGCCGCGCGATTCACAGTCGGAGGCGCCGGCGCTTGCTGCGGGAGACGAGGATAGAACGATGACGATGACGGATTGGGGGGCGGCGGCCGCGTTGGATGATGCTGGTCATACCTCCGCCGATCGTAGGCGGCCTCCATCATCGCCAAGAATTAGGGCTCATAGTGCCAAGAGCCCTAAAATCTATTAAAATTTATTCCCATGATTGTAGAACTTCTACCGAAGCTTTCTCACGCGCTGTTGGATTAGTCTTCTTTCTTCTTCGGAAACGTCCGTGAAGGCATCCTCTGGAAGCTTTTCCAGCGGAAGCTTGAATGGATCGTCGTTCGCTAGATCATAAGTGGCGCCACGAATCGCTTCTTTCTTTGGCCCACACGGGCGCTTGGATGTGAGCAGTGAGTACGCGGTGTCCATCTGGAAGAACAAAACTAAGATTTGGAAGAGAAAAATGCCAAGCTTGAAGAAGAAAAAGAGCAAAGTTCTACTTACATCCATGTCACAAAACCAGTAGAGGTAGGCAATGGCCACTGCCGGTGATCTTCCCAGGCCGGCGGTGCAATGGACATAAACGCTGCCGCTGGAGATCGCGCTCTCGAGAGCAGCTACTGCTCTTGGCAGCTCGTTGCGTAGCGAGTTTGGATCAAAGTCTCGCGCCTGGAACCAAAGTAAAACAAAGATCGAGCAAAACTGAGAATGCCATCGAGGAGTAGAACGCAAAGATCGAGCAAATATGAGAAAGCGTACCGGGATACGAAAGTAAGCGATGCCATGAGAGGCAGATTGTTTCATGATCGCGGGCAAGTCGATACCCCAGTACTCGACATCTTTGTCTTGCTGCAAGTTGAGGATCGCCCGGACGCCTTCTTCCTCGTACAGGCGAGTGATGTCCTCTTTGCACTGCGGTTGCGAACCTACGATGAGATTCTTCTCTATCACAGTGAAATGCATGCCTGCATTACCCTCAATCCACACAAATTCCAGCACGAACTAGACAAATGGAAACGAGGAGAGGAAGAACACCGACCTAGATCGTGGTGATACTCATACGGATTCCTCATCTGCCGCTGCATTGCTCGATTGTAGTCGTCAGACTTAGCTGCTGCCGCCGAAGTATCTGGATCCGCGGCTGCTGCTGCCACCAAAATCGAACCTAATTTCAACGATTGACTGGATCCAGCGCTCAGATAGCCAATGCCGCGCCCGCATTGCACTGAAATCCTCGTGTTCCTGCTGGACGCGATCGGATTAAGCGGAGAGAGGAAGGAGCCTGGCGCCAAAGACGCCATAGCTCACAGAAAAGGCCCTAATTTTCAATTTACTCTGTTTTAGGGTTCACGTTTTTGTTGGGCTTATTGGAATCGAACTCGAGACCTCCGAGTTTTAGGGTTTGTTTATTGTGGATCTCTATTGCTCCAAGGCGCTCTCGGCGGTGGAGCTGCGCTTTCGCCAGTCATGGGGAAGGGCGGAGGCCGCGGGAAGTTCAAGGGAAAGCCTACGGGCAAGCGAAATTTCTCCACGCCGGAAGAGATGGGTAACGTATTTCTTCCTCGCTTGCCTATCTTGGAGCTGAATTGATCGCATTCACGCAGCTGCTGGCACGTCTGGGAAGCCTCGCACATTTAGACGGGTAAGGCGCGCTTTGCTCGAGTCTATGTCGTGATTTCTCTATCGATTCTTTGTTTTTTTCTTCGCTTTTTCTTCAGGAAGAGGAACCAGAGGAGGAGTCCGAGGAGTCTGAGGCAGAATCGGAAGAGGAGCCGGAGGTATTCGTTCATCGTTTTTTATTGTTGATCTTCTCATTTGGTTTTGTTATGCTCTTTCTTTCGCAGAAGAAGAAAGGCACTCAAGGCGTGATTGAAGTGGAGAATCCCAACTTGGCGAAAGCCAAAGGGACCAAAGCGAAAGATGTTGATGTAAGTGAGTAGCTTTCGAAATCGCGTTTATTCCATTCGTTTTGTAGTTGGACAGACCAACCGAGCTCTCGAGACGCGAAAGGTAAAGAGAACTTTTTTAGAATCTTTGAAAAAAAACTGACTTTTGCGTTGATCGATCAGGGAGGAGCTTGAGAAGCAAAGAGCACATGAACGCTATCTCAAACTCCAGGAGCAAGGAAAAACTGAGCAAGCTCGAAAGGATCTTGGTAAAGTTTCTTCTCTTTTCTTCTCTCTTTACAGTGTGGTTTTTGCTGTAGAACGCTTAGCAATGATCAGACAGCAGAGGGTGGAGGCTGCGAAGAAACGCGAAGAGGAAAAAGCTGGTAAAAAGAAGATTTTTCCCAATCCATCCACTGGAAGCTAAACAAGAATCTCTTTGTTTTCGCAGCCAAGGAAGCCAAGAAGCTCGAAGCACGGAGATGATGATTCGCTCGAACGAAATCTAAATACGAAACCACCATTTGAGATTTGTAAGTTCCAATCTTTGAAATTTTGTTCTTCGTTCGTCGTCCAAGCGCTCAGATGCACAGCTTCTCGATCGCTGCGATAAGCTTTCTGCGAGGCCCGACTGGAAGAACACCAATCTGCTTGAGAGCATCCATGGTGAGATGCGAGAGCTCGCTCACATCGATCTTGTGCTCCTGGAAGAGCCGCGCAAACCTTCCCAGCCCCTTGGAGCCCAGCCACAGTCGCAATCCTCCTCTTCTCTCCACCCTCTTTCTCAAAAACAGTGTCTTGGTCCTGTGAATGAGATTCTCCTCCTGGCCCGGCGCTAGCAATCTCGCCAAGGCCCCTGGATTGATGCTTGGGACGATAATCTCCTTTCTCTGGCGCTTCCTCTCCCTCTGCCTCTCCTGCGATTGCTCTGGATTCTGGCCGCGATCGCGATCGCGCTGCCGCTGCCGCTTCTCTTTCCTCCTGTTCTTGTGGATCTCCGGCCTCGGAGGCAACGCGGGGATGATGAAGACGATCCGCTGCTGGACAATCTCGACTTCTAGATCGTCGGCAGGGCGTTGCTCTTGCGCTTCCTCTTCTTCTGGCTCCAAAGCGTCATCCTCGTCCGAGAGATCGAGCTCGGCAATGCCCGGACTCTCCATCGCACGAAGAACCCTAATTCTACTCGCAAGGGGATAAAGGTAAAGATAAAGTAGGGTTTTAGGGTTTATGGAGGATTGATGGAAATGGCTATGGTGCCAGGGAGGAGCCTGTGCGTCGCGGCCTCCACATTCGCCAGCGAGCATTGGAATACAGGGAGGGCGCGGCTGAGATTCGCGAATCGCGGCGTGCGAGCGGCAGCAAGCATCGCCATTCTGCCGTAAGAGCGCAGATTTTTGTTCTTGGATTTCTATGGATGTCTCCCTTTCCCTCTTCCCAGCACTGCCGAGGAATCGCCTTCCTCGCCCTCGTCGATCCTGGAAGGAAGGAAGCTCTATCTGGAAACGTATGGCTGCCAGATGAATTTCAACGATCTAGAGGTGGTTCTCGCGATCATGAAGAAGGCCGGCTATGGCGACATCGTCCAGCTCCCCGAGGAGTCGGACGTGATCCTCATCAACACCTGCGCCATCCGGGACAACGCCGAGAACAAGATCTGGCAGCGTCTAAACTACTTCAAGCACATCAAATCTAACTGGAGGAAGAATGGAACCAAATCTTCCAGGCCTCCTCCCAAGGTCGCGGTTCTCGGTTGCATGGCTGAGAGGCTCAAAGAGAAGCTCATCGAGGCGGACAAGATGGTGGACGTGGTTTGTGGCCCCGACGCATACAGGGATCTTCCGAGGCTGCTTTCTTCGGTGGAGCAGGGCCAGCAGGCGATCAACACTTTGCTCTCGCTGGAAGAAACTTATGCCGACGTCTCGCCGGTGAGGATCGCCAAGGACTCGGTGACCGCCTTTGTGTCGATCATGCGAGGCTGCAACAATATGTGCTCGTTCTGCATTGTTCCTTTCACTCGGGGACGCGAGCGCTCGCGTCCGCTGGAATCCATCGTGAGAGAAGTTGGGGAGCTGTGGGAGCAGGGCGTGAAGGAAGTTACTCTCCTGGGGCAGAACGTAAACAGCTACTGCGATCTCTCCAACACTCCGGGAATCAGAGAAGGAGAAGAGGACACTCCTGACGAAGAACAACGCCGCGAGGAGGAAAAGAAGAAGACGAAGAAGAGCGAGGCTGTGGTCGTGGGACAAGGCAAGCACGCGATCAAGTACTTCCAGTCGGACGTTCTCAGCTCGGGTTTCTCGGCGATCTATCGCACCAACGAGTCGGGTCTGCGTTTCGCGAGCTTGCTCAAGTGCCTGGCGGAGACGTATCCCGAGATGCGCTTCCGGTTCACGTCGCCTCATCCCAAGGACTTCCCGGACGACTTGCTGCTCGTGATGAGAGAGCAGCACAACGTCTGCAACAGCATCCACTTGCCGGTCCAGAGCGGGAGCTCGCGGGTTTTGGAGAGGATGAGACGAGGCTACACTCGCGAGGCGTATCTCGAGCTCGTGGAGAGGATACGGGAGATCATCCCGGGTGTAGCTCTCAGCAGCGACTTCATCGCAGGTAGAAAATTTTTCGTTTTTTCTGCTTGCTCGAAGTTCGAATTTTTTCTCTTTCAGGATTTTGCGGTGAGACCGAAGAAGATCACCTCCAAACTCTCAGCATCGTCGAGACCGTCGGCTACGAGATGGCCTACATGTTCGCGTACAGCATGCGCGAGAAAACTCCAGCGCACAGGCACGACGTAGACGACGTTCCAGAGGAAGTGAAGCAGCGCCGCCTCTCGGAGCTCATCGCCACTTTCAAGAGATCATCCGCCGCCAGGTACCATTCCCAGCTCGGGAAGACGCAGCTCGTTCTCATCGAGGCTCCAAACAAGAGAAATCCCAACGAGTGGGGAGGACGCTGCGACAGCGGCCAGAAAGTCTTCTTCTCCAGAGCTCCAGTCCCGGACCACCAAAGCGGCGACTTGGTGGACACCAAGCCCGGCGATTACGTCGCAGTGAAGATCCTCGACACGACGTTTGCGTCGCTCCGCGGCGAGCCGCTGCGCAGGACGAGCTTGCAAGCGTTCTACAGCGAGCCGAGTTAGATCACGCGAACTTTCGCTAGATCACGAGAGAAAAAGAACTTTGCGCGCGTTTGGAAGCGAGAAAGCTCTCGCTGTGAATGAATCTATTGGAATTACAAAGCCTTCCTGTGGTTTTAACATACAAACTTTTCTTTCCCTGTCTCTATCGTGCTCTATCTCTCCCTTTCTGTCCCTCTCATAAATTACAGATGGTGTGATGAGTGATGAAGTGGTAGCAATGGTGAATGAGATGATGTTTTTGGATGCACTGCTTACTTGCCTTTGCTTTACTTGTGAGTTGACAAAGGGTCGTCGTAGCGACCCACACGGACACCAAAGTTAAACCAGCTTTTCCCAAAAATGCGACCGCCCAGGCGAGGGAGAGTTAGATGGCAGCAACTACGGGGAGTGCTTCGCTAGGCACAGGAGCTGCTGCTATTAGATCTGCAAAGCACACCAACAAAACAAAAAACTTACAAAAACTCGAAAGGATGGAAGTAAACAGAGACATACCTTTCCCGGACCTTGCAGCCAGAGCTACGGCTTCTTCGGCGGCAGCCTCGGCCACGGCCTCGGCGGCCTCGGCTTCTCTAGCTGCTTGTTCGGCTGCGGCGGCGGCGGCCTCGGCGTCTGCGACGGCTTGAGCGGCCAGCCTCGCAGCCTCCTCCGCCGTCTTCATCTTCGACCTGGCATTACTCAAGTCGAACGCGGTTGCGGTTCTCAGGAATTTTGGCGACGTCTCGTCCAGATCTTGCCGTCGTAACCGTGTGCCCTTGGCTGTCTTGCCGAAAAACAAGTAGTCTCGCACCTTGAATGATTTACCTACCTGGCTATCACGCTGATCTTTAGACTGAACAGTAAAATTGAGATATAGTTTCGTACCTTTACCAACTTTCCTTGAGCCGTCAAAGCTTTCAACTTCAAGGTGAGTAACTTCCGAAATCTAGATGGTACTCTCTGATGCTCCTGAGAAGCGAAAAGGAAACACAGTGAGGCAAGAGCGAGAGCAAAAGAAAACTCCTCACCTCGATGTAGTTTGCGATTGCCGAGATGTCTGAACCATTAGGTTCTTTGAGTGTGAGTATGGCTTCAGACACGAGCTCATCGTACCTGCAACACACAGCCAGATACAGATGAAAGAAGAAAAAGGAGCCTTTCCCGCATACCTGGAGCCAAGTTGCTTCCTTTGATTGTAAACTGGAGGCGTTTCGTTCCCATCCTCGTCCTCATCTTCATATTCCTCTCCCTCTCCCTCTTCGGAATCACTGCTGCCACTGAGGTTCTTCCCGGAGCCAGTACGCTCCGAGGATTTCGACACACGACGCACCTTCGACCTGGGAATCCGCGGCTGGCCGGAACTAACGCTCAAGTTTCGCCATTTGTCCTGCAGCAAAGAACTGTCAGAACGCCAAGGAAAAGCAAAAAAAAAAAAAACCAACTTTGATGAGAGAAAGAAACAACCAAGCAAAAGAAAGAAAGCAAAGCAAGCAGAGAAACGATTCCACGCACCTTAAGATCCACATTTGAGCGAGCGACAAGCGCTGGTCCAAACTTTGGATCCCTCTGGATCGCCCTCCACTTCCCTGGGCCATATTTCTCGACGCCAGCGCGCAGCGCGCACTCCTCCTCTGCTGTCCATTTCTGCTTCGGCGCCCCCATACGCATCTTCATCTCTCTTTTCTTCCTGTGATTCTCCACTCGCTTCGCGCGGCGCCTCCTCCCCTCTCACTCCACCATCTCCCCGCCTCGCTCTCTTTTCTTGCACCAAACAACAAACCCTAATCACGTGACATCATCATCGTCCTCAAACCAAAAACCAAAGGGAGAAAAAAGAAGAAAATTTCCCCCTTACCTTTAAAACGAAAATGTCGTCCCTGTAGCCCAATCCACCCGAGAAATCTCGCCGCGCTCGCCTGATTCGAGCGCGCAGTGACGCCACGCTCGCCCCTGACCCGCTGCTGGCCTCGATCGCTGCGATTCCAGCACGGGGAAACAAACTCGCCTGTGTCAGTGGACAAATGGAGCGGCGATCCTGAGAAACTGTCCTCGAGGAGGCGGGTTTTCGCAAGGCGATCACCTGTTTCGAGCTCGCTTCCGCAATGCAGCGGTAGAATCGATGGCCTGCCGCTCGCTCTCCTCCTTGAGTGCACCCTAAATTCCTAGAATTCTTCTAGCCCTAAAAACAGAGTTGCGCTCTGTTTTTAGGGTTCTTTGCAAAGTAATGTAATCTTTCTTTCACACACAATTTTTATTCCTAAATAACTCCTTTCTCGCTAGCTCCTCTTGTTTCCAGACGCCGCGAATGCTTCCACGACCGTTTTGGCGATGTTGGTTTGATCTGGAGTCCCAGATATCTCGATCAATCTATCGCCGGTGGCAGTGCATCCATCGGCGAGAGTGACTTTAGCTCCGGACATCTGCATAGAGACTTGTGTTCTTGATTGCCGTTCTAGAAAACAGGAGCTCACCTTGGAAATCTGTGTCAAGTTGTCTCCATTTTGTCCAAGAACAGCAGAAAAAGTGACTTCAGGGATGAGAACATCGATCTTGGTTGACGTGACAACGCTGAGGCTGCAAAGAAGTTTCGAATTTAAGATACTGACGTTGTATAGAGTGACTTACTTGGTAAGGCCAGTCGGCAAGGCCGAACGATCTCCTGCCAAGCCATAGCTTCTCTCGATTCCAGCATAGCTTGTAAGCCGTGGCAAACCATTGTAGGCTCCTCTTTCGGTCTAGACATGGAAGAAAACTTGTCAGTCGAGATTTAAACGAGGGGGGAGGAATGAGCACCTGTTGTAGTAACCATGACGGAGGACTTCTCGGAGCTTGAATGCCGGGTGGCTGACTCGCTTGCAAACCGAAGTTCGACAACGGGGAAGTGGATCTCTGGTATCCATAGTCGTCAGAGCGGTCAGTTTTCTCTCTATACAGGTTCGCTCGCAGTCTTGAGGTGATTTGTACCAAAGCATCACGGGCAACACGTATTTCGCCTAAAACCTGGAAGTCCAAAGACCGTGTCCCGTCGCAGACGAAAGCAGAAAGTTAAAAACAAAACCATACCTGGACGACCTCGTCATTGTCTAGAGCACAAAGTGGTAGCTGCTCTCTGTCTAGAACTCGGATGATGGCTCTAGTCGAGTTCCGCATCTCACTTATGATGTTGCCACCTTTTCCCAGAAGGCAGCCTACGTGATTCGATGGAACCAGCAGCCTAGTGACAACACGCTCGGACGTCTCTCCTCCATCATCCCTGAGCTTGTCCTGGATATGAAAAACAGCCTCTTGAGCGGGCGAGAGGTCATCATCCGGGGACTGCACAGAAAGAAAGAGCTCCTCATCATCGCATGGTGGCAGCAAACGAGAAAAAGAAACTAAACCTGTTATCACCTCAACAGCAGATACGATGATGACTCTCTCTTCGCAGCCAGGAACCGCATCCGGAACGTTGATCTTCGCCCCCGTCTCCTCTTGAAGCGTCTGTATGAACTTGCCGATTATGTTGCCAATTTTTTCGCTTGGGCACAGAATCCTGAAGACCAGCTCCTCGTCCATTGGAACCAAGTGTCTGCCGGTCCCAAACTCTGATAAACCAGGCGCTGTCGGTCGCAGCAACTGATAGCCATTGTCACCAGAATCACTTCGCGGCTCAGCTCGTAGCCTTGTTTGAGGTGCCAGCGAAGTATGTTGCGGGATATAAGGCTCGCTAGCTGGAAAACCGGAGCTCCTGGAACCACCACCAAAGTTGCCGGACTGGAAGGATGCACTCGAGGGGCGATCCTTTGGCGGATTGTCCAGCAAGCGAGTCGAGATCGCGTTTAGAGCTCTCTTCACGGAAGGACGATCCCCTACAACCTGTCCAGAAAAGGAAAAAGAATGAGAAGAAGAAGAAGGAAAGACGAAGAAACACGCTAGATACCTGGACAACTTCGTCAGTCGGCAATGCACACACCGGCAGCTGCTCTCTGGGAAGTATCCGGATCTGCGACCCCGTCTCCTCACGCATCTGCTCGATGATCCTCCCCTTCTTCCCAAGCAAGCAGCCAACTTGGTTCTCGGGAACAAGCATTCTCGTCACAACTTTCTCCGAGAGATCCTCCTCCACGCTATCCGAGTCGTCCAGATCGTCCTCATACTTGTCGGCGTCGAGGATCCGCGAGTGGACTTTGAAGAGAGCTAGCTGGGCCGGACACGCCACATCCCTCCCATTCGTGTACTCGTCCATTGCTCGATCATCCTTGTCAAGAGCCGCGGGGGCGCCACCACCGCTACCAGCGGGATAGTCTTCGTCCCCGCCCCCTTCGGCATCAAAGGCCCCAATTATAATCACTCGCTCATCTGAGCCAGGGATTGCGTCCGCGATCTTGATCTTCGCCCCGGTCTGCTGCCGCAGCGTCTTGATAATGCTGCCGCCCTTGCCAATCACGCTGCCGATCCGCGACGCCGGGCAGAGGATCCGGAAGAGCTCCTCCTGCTGCTGCTGGATCAATTGCTGCTGCGAGGCGGGGATTGCCGCGCCGCGCGAGCTGTCGGATCGCCGGAACGAGGACTGGTGGCGCTTGCTGGTGTCGGAGGAGGGATAAGTACCTGGATCGTTCATGAGCATATGGCCATACGAGCGCTTGCCCGCCGCCATGGGAACCATGCCCTCCTTGGCAACGAGAATTTAGGGCAAACCAGCTCTCGCTTTTAAACCCCGGATTTTGATCTAGAATTTTATGGTGGTTTGCTAAGCGATCTGAGAAGACTGTAAGAATTTACGGCTGAGATTTGAAGTGTTGGATGCTTTAAGACAAAATCGTTTTTTCTTTTTTTCTTTAACTACGGTTTTATACTTTTTTCCCTGAGTAAATTTTCAAGTCTACTCGACTGAGGAATTGACCATCAGAACTCTGGAGCTCGCAAGTCGCATAGAAGATTAAAAATTGTCAATCCAGAGATCATTGCTCACATCATACAATCCCTCTGTAGAACAATATGAGGTTTCGCCTACTTCGATTTAGATGGCAGTTCTGACTTCTACACTTTTATTTTACAACTTTTAAAGAGAATTCACGTCATGAAAAAGATGTCCTCGTACACCTCAGCCTCTATTCCGAATGCTCTCATCCTGTGTTGCCGGATCCTGGCAACCGTGTCTAGCGGCTGCTGCTCCCTCTTGCGCTTGTGCCCCTCGCCACCCTCGGGATCAAGCGCCACAGCTCCTTCCACGCCAGAGGGCTTCACAAGCGAGGGGCGGTAAACCACCGCCCGCCGGTACTGCACACCCTCGTCGCTCTTGGCACGGACGTACATCCACTCGTCGCGATCCAAGTCGTAGACCACGGGTGGCAGAGGCTCGCCACCTTCGTCAGCCCACTTCTCACCGTCGTCGTAGCAATGGCGGCACTGGCCGGCCAGGCACACGAGATTGCCCTCGGCCTGGCACTCGAGCGCCATGGACCAGTCAGTGTAGACACCCGTCTTGTCCAAGTCCATGCTCGCAATCCCTAGCCACTGACCAGCGCCATCCATGGAGTCGAAGTAGAGGTCCAAGACATCGCTCGCAACATCTCGATACTGGCCGGTCCACACCCACACCTTGTACGTGACTTTGCCGTAGGTATCAGCGATTGCGCACGCCCGGTAGCGCACTCCCTTGTGCTCCCACACGAAAGGGAGACACCCCAGCGTATCTGTGTTATCGTTGAGTTCGCCAGTCTCGGAGATGGCAGGCATCCTCAGGGTCGGGCCCCAGGCCCGTGAACTTGATTCGTAGACACGCCAGTTATGGTTGTCCAGCAGCTTGAACTCCCCAGTCGCCGGGTCGGCACTCATGCCGTAGATCCGACCGGCTTGCTGCGGATCCAGGCGTGGGATGCTGACCCACTCGTTGGTTGCCGGATTGCCCACCGTGAACTCCACCCCGGGCGTCTCACGGTCGGACCAAGACGGCTGGCGGATGAGCACCAGGCCTGCGGAGGAGGCGACGATGTCGAAGAAGGAGCCGGGCGGGAGCGGGAGCTTCATCCACCCCGGGAGCGGAGAGACGACGCGCGACTTGGGGCTCCAGGCGCAGACGTGGAGTGGTCGAGGGTGACGCTGCCAGTGGGAGGTGTAAGCCGTCAGGAGGACACGGTCTTCGTCGCTCGAACGCGGCCGCCAAAGCGCCTTAAACTCCGCGGATTTGATGATGGCTCTCCACTCCTTGCAGACGCGGCGGGCTTGCAATAGTGATTCCCAGCCGAGCGACAGCAAGATGCGTACCAGTATATCATACCCAAGAAGCATGCTCATTGCTTACCTTCTCTAACCCTAAAATCTCACTTACAATTTGTCCTCCCACCAGCTTTCATAATGCGATTTCCAGAATGATGTAGCAGCGAGACCATCCACAAGTTTCCAACTTGTGCACCCCGCCTCTGGCACCTTTGTTGACGTATTTCATGGAGTTCCAGGAGCTCCTCAACTTGGCAGAGAAGACTCTGATTTCTACGCCAAGCTCGCTGTTTCATACTCTAGGTGCGTGTGTGTTTTTGTGTGGAATTATCTATCTGATGTCTTGCATCTTGAGGAGGTCTCTGAATACCGTCCAATGGTTTCGGAAGCTCTGTGGCCTGGCTTTCGAGCAGGAGATGTTTACCAGACAAAGGAAGGAAAGTGTTTACTCGCTACTTGAGCCAATCCAGCAAGCTCACGTACTATCCTACAAAACGAGGAAGGAATATGAGGCTTGACGTAGCTTATATTGCACAAAAATAACAACAAGAGCAAGAACATTATTAACAAGAACAAGAACATTATTTCAAGTCAGGGTCGTGCTGGGACCTTCTTCCGCTTGGGTTGAGAGAATGTCAAGAGCAACTATTTCTTTTCTGGAGCAACAACAATCCAAGGCCGAGCTGGAACCTCCTTTGGCTTGGCTTGAGATGTGGCGCTCGTACCCGCGGTGTCTGACGACTTTTCTCTCGTGGCAACTCGTCCGATTGCTTCTCCTTCATCGGGTGTGTAACAGGAAACGCTCGACATCATCGCTCGAGGAACCTTGAAACTGGTCTTGGACGTGTCCTTCCCTGAAAGCCTCACTGCGTGGTCGCCCCGGAACACAAACAGCTCGTTCTCGTTCCCCACAAACTCACGGTAGAACTCATCGACCCCGGCCCCCAGAAAGGATGGCACTTCCACCAGCCTGCCGTGAATACCACCACCATCACCATCGGTGCTACCATCCGTGACACACTCGCAAAACTTAACGCGGGCTTGCTGAGAGTGTGACAAGCAAAGCATGAGCCTGCCATTCCAATGGAAGAAGCGCAGCTCATCGGGCCAGCGGAGATCTCCTTCCTCCTGATCGCTGCCAAATCGGAGCTGCGACCACTTCCTCTCGCCCAAGTTGTAGCGAAAGATCCCATTCTGGAGCGGGAGAGGGCGTGGCGGCCAACGGCGGAACGGCCCACGGCATTTCTGGAAGACGCAGAACAAGCCACCCTGTTGATAGAAGAGCTGCGAACACGTCGAGGAATCTGCGTACCAACCCCAGAAGGGGGCATTTTGCTGCTCCCAGCGCCCCTCCTCGAACTTGTATCGATCGACCCTCCCGTTGTACTGCAGGATGGCGAGGGCAATCTCCCCTCCTGTGCGATCGGGATCCGGGAACAAGGCACCGGCGACGACACCGCGAGGAAATTCCGCATTCCAAAGACGTCGCCATTTGCCCGAGATCGGCTCGCCAATTGCGAGCGACCACACGTCGAAGAGAACAACGACGAGGCCCTCGCAAGCGCACAGGATCCTGGATCCATCCATTCCGGAGTCAAGGATCCGTCCCGAGTAGGTGTCGAATGAAGAGAAGCATAGCTTGCCTGTGGCGGTGTCGAGCGTCCAGAGATCGAAATCCCTGTCTGTCCCGACCAAGTGAGTCGCGGCGAGCGCTACCGAGCCCCTTGCGTCGGCGCAGCATCGGCGCCACAGCCTGGACACCCTACTGCAGCGGGCGAGATCGCGGCGCCGATCCAGCCTGCGAAGTATCGCGCATACCAGATCCGGGCACTCCCCCACATTCTCCATCGCCAAAGCCCTTCACAAGAACCCTAAAATGTGTTTGGCGCCAAAATGTAAAATTTAAAACCCAACGCCAAAACTTTGCGTGAGAGAGGCTTGAACTCTCGACCTCAGGTTTTAACGAAAGGCAACTGATTAGCTTAAGAGCCTTAACCTTTATTATGTACCTTTCGAAGTTTGAGAAAGGCCCATTAACGAGCGTTTGACAGTGTAGGCAGGGGTTTGCATTTCTATAAGCCTCGAGGCCTGCAAATATCAAAGATCGGTGTGATCAAGCCAGAAGTTGGGAGGTAAAGGATAAGGAAAGACATACCGCACGACGAAATGCAAACATTTCCTCGTAGCCAGACAGGAGTAGCTGCACTTTGCTGTGATCTGTGACTGGGGCGACGTTCCCCGATACAAGGACATTTCTTCGGAGCCTCGTTCCTTCAGCTTCGGTCTCAAACTGTAGCCTGGATGGAAACATAAAAAGCTGTGACCAGAGAATTGGTGAAGATAGCACTCACCCTTCTAGATCTATCAAGGGGCCCTCATCTGTTCCAAGGAAAAGTTCGTCTGGAGGAGCTGCTGCTGTGCAAATGAGTTGACACTGATGATTATATAGTTCATCCACCAGGGTGATGAATCTTCTAGCCTAGTGAAACAGTCAGTTATAAATCGTAACAGAGGCTGTATTTACCTTGTCTCGAATCTTCATGCTCATGACAGGGATACCAGTGATGAAAACAGAGTGATATCTTTGGGCGAGAGCCATGTAATCCGCTGCTCCAAGCTGTGCGTTTTCTCAGAAGCGTAAAGAGTTTTGGAAACAGAAACTTACAGGGTAATCACAAAGTTGCTCGAAAGTGAACTTTGCAACGCCGTCGCAGGACTCTGGGATTTCGAGAGCTCTGCAGCAATCACGAAAGGAATTTTACCAAATCTTTGGACACAAAAGATGGTAAGTACCTGCCAAACATAACCGGCACACGACTTGATGAAACGGTCAGGCCGTTTTTTTCTAAAGAACTGATCGCATTCTTCCATTCCAGTCTCAACTTTTCATCAGTTTGACTGTTTAAAGGCCAAAAGTAGTGCTTTTGCTCGTCCTGGAAAGAAATCTGTAAGTGATATAAAAGACTCCAAGAGAAACGCACCTTGTTATACGAGTCTGCTATCACTCGTCTGTAGTCCACTTTGTTGTCAACAGAAACGGGACACACATGTTTTTCCAAGCGTTCCAGAAACTTCAGAAACACCTCCTTCTGAAGCCCGTCCTGGCAAGAGAGAAATAAGAGTTGTAAGTCGGACACCGTAAAACTGTAATGAATTGTGGACCTTGTTCAAATCAGTGAAAGGACGATTGCTTGTAGCAACAAGAACAAGACCTCTGTTAAGAAGCCTACCAAAAATTCCGGCTAGTGCCACCGCGGTAAACGGATCAACTACCTGTGAAAGTAAATCAGAACAAGCGGTGCTGAAACCAAAGTAATACCTGGACCTCGTCGAAACATAACAAGCTTGCGCCTTCAAACTCATCTTCATCGTTGGCATTTTTTAAGAGTTCGTCAGCAATAGCATCAAAGATTGGACTGACAGAATCGGTTCGCGGTTCCAATTCTCCTTCCTCCTCTTCGTCACCCGGTTTTTCTGATGAACGCCATTCTTTCCATATCTTCTGCATGCGATCGTGAACTTCCAGCATTGCCTGAGAAAGAAAACAAGAAAGTGAGCAGCGTATTAAGTAGCGAGAGTATCTACTAACAGCATGAAAATGCATTCTTCGACGGTACTTCACAACACCTTCTGAGGAATTGAATAGCAAATCCATAAGTAACGTTTTTCCTGCAAGCAAACGCTTGACTTTTAAAAAACAAAAAACATTGTAGCGAAATAGCTTACCACAGCCAACATTTCCGTGAAGATAAATTCCTTTGGGAGATTCTGGAGGAAGAGGGCGACATCCTATTAAGTTGTCGAGATTTTTCTCTCGTTTTATTCGAGCCACCATCTTTCCAGCTCCCGGTTCAACTTGCCGTAATGTTCCTTGCCTGAAATGAAATTTTTCATCAGAACGAAACAAAACAACTTGTTTTTCCATACCTCGTGAACATCTTAGATATGGATTCTCTCCAGTTTCTTTTCGCTTGCACATTTTTCCTGGCTTCTTCTGCCTCGGCTTCCTCCTCCAGCATTTGCTCCCGTAATTCATGTCTCGTTCTCTTCCAGCTCTGGAGCTCAATCTAAAAGTCTGCTGATATTTAGAGACGAAAAGAGAGAAGAAAAAAAGCCTTAAACATCACATAACTTACATTGTAGAGCTCCATGTTCTTCTGGTGGATCTTCAAATTCTCCAGCAGCAACTCCAGCATCGACGCAACCCTGTGCTGCTGTTCGTCGTGCTTGAGAATCCCCAGCGCGACCATCTCCTCGTAGCGCGCGCGTGGCCCTGGATCCAATCAATATCAGCTGAGCTAACAAATGAATCTACACAATTAACGCACCAGAAGAAGAGGAGCTGAAGAACCTAGGGAGGCCGCCATTCCTCAGGGGACGCTTCCAGGCCACCCGCATTTTAGGTCTTCCAACAAAGACAATCGCTAAAGGAAGAAGACATTCATAGAACATCTCAACCGTCCAACATTCTACGGTTCAGATTTATTTGAGGTCTAAGCATATGCTATAGCATCTTTTAGCCTTCGACCCTCGAGATCAATTCACCGCGCGATTCGCGCGAGTCGAGAGTGCCATTGTTGCGAAAGATGTCTCCAAAAGCTCAGGAAAATCGATTTCTTTCAGAGCATATAGTCGAACCATAGTGGTGTACTTGATCATCAAAAAAGAAAATGGGGAACAGACAGGGAAGAAATGATCCCTCCAATGGTGGCCACCAAAAGTGGCCGCAAAATCAAGACCGCCCAAGAGAGGAAGAAGAAAGAAAAGAGGATTCCTCTCCCTCCAAGATGAGGAACACCAAGTCCGCCATAGCCGGATCCTCGACACCCCTCCGGGGCTCCGCGGCATTCAAGGCGGGCAACGTCCTGGGCCGCCCCTTCTCGGATCTCCGCCAGGAATTCGCCCTCGCCCGCGAGCTGGGCGCCGGCCAATTCGGCGTCACGCGCCTGTGCTCGCGCAGATCCACCGGCGAGCGCCTGGCCTGCAAGTCCATCGCCAAGCGCAAGCTCCTGGATCGCAGCGATGCCGAGGACGTACGGCGCGAGGTCCAGATCATGCACCATCTCTGTGGCCACGCCCACATCGTGGCGCTCCGCGAGGTGTTCGAGGACAAGGGGAGCGTCCATCTCATCATGGAGCTGTGCGAGGGCGGCGAGCTCTTCGATCGGATCGTCCAGCGCGGGCACTACAGCGAGAGGGCGGCGGCGACGCTGTGCCGGACCATGGTGCTTGTGCTCCAGACGTGCCACTCGCTCGGGGTGATGCATCGAGATCTCAAGCCCGAGAATTTCTTGTTCGCCAGCGCCGACGAGGATTCGCCGCTCAAGGCCACCGATTTTGGCCTCTCCGTGTTCTTCAAGCCCGGTAAGTTGTTCCTCCACCATCGCATTCTTTCCTCGAGCTTGCTAGAAAGAATAGTTGCTATTTCTTTTTCTTTTTTTGGTTGGGTCTTCGATCGATCACTGCCTACTCTCTTACGTAAATCTGGAGATCCTATCTCTCGATCACTGCCTACTCTCTTACGTGAATCTGGGGATCTTCTTCTCTCGATCACTGCCTACTCTCTTACGTAAATCTGGATATCTTCTTCTCTCGATCACTTTGTCTTTTTCTCCCTGGAATCATGTTTTTATCTTCGGATCGATCGATCGCCGGTTATGCTTTCGTCTACTCTCTTCGTACGTTTTTCTACGCTCCGAGCTCGCTCTTCGTATCTTTACGTAAATCCTGCAAATCTTCTTCTCTTTTTCCTTTCTCCAGCTTGATCATTTCTACGTGGAAATCTTCTTCTCGTTTTTTTTTCTTCAAGCAAAAAACGCATTCGGTCTAGTGTGATAGTTGGCACTTTCTCTTTTTCTGTCTTCCAGGTGAGACCTTTAAAGATCTTGTTGGCAGCGCGTTCTACGTTGCCCCCGAAGTTCTTAGACGCAACTATGGACCTGAGGCCGATATTTGGAGTGCTGGAGTAATCCTATACATTCTTCTCAGCGGAGTTCCACCTTTCTGGGCTGGTAAGAGGAAGATCATCTTATTGAACAGGGGAGATCCCATTCATTTGATCTGTAGAAACGGAGCAAGGGATTTTCGATGAAATTCTTCGCGGCCACCTCGATCTTTCCAGCGACCCTTGGCCATCAATCTCCGACGGTGCCAAGGATTTGCTGCGCAAGATGCTCAAGCAAGACCCCAAGGAGAGGATGACACCACTGGAAGTTCTAAGTACATTGCATTCTTGGTAAGATGTTTGTGGAGATATTAAGCACAGGCTTTGTCATTTCTAGACCATCCTTGGCTCAAAGAAGATGGCGAAGCGCCGGACGTGCCGCTGGACAACGCAGTGCTCTCACGAATGAAGCAGTTTTCTGCCATGAACAAGCTCAAAAAGCTTGCACTTAAGGTACTTCCATCTTTCCTGGTATTTGTTTTTGGAGAATTAGATTTGATCTACCCAGGTGATTGCCGAGAGTCTATCCGAGGAAGAGATCATGGGACTCAAAGAGATGTTTAAGAGCATTGACACAGATAACAGTGGGACGATCACTTACGACGAGTTAAAAGCTGGACTCGCAAACTTGGGATCCGCTCTCGCGGAACACGAAGTCCAGCAGCTCATGCGAGCAGTAAGTGTGCTTCTTTTCTACGTTTTAGTTCGTTCTTCTTTTTCTTTTTTCGTGTTCCAGGCTGACGTTGATGGAAATGGCTCGATCGATTACACGGAGTTTATCACCGCGACCATGCATCTCAACAAAATGGAGAAGGAGGATCACCTATACTCTGCTTTCCAGTTCTTCGACAAGGATAACAGCGGGTAAAAGCCCAAGCTTCTTTGTTTTTTTCTAGACTTCAAGTATCAATCAGGTACATCACTGTGGAAGAACTGGAGCAAGCTCTCGGCGATCTAAACATGCAAGACTTGACAGAAATCATCAAAGAAGTGGACACAGACAATGTAAGTCATCCACAGGATTGAGGGAAACTAATTTACAGCACCACAGGACGGGAAGATCGACTACGATGAATTTGTAGCCATGATGCGAGGAGCAAATCCTCCAAGAACAGCTGCTGTCGCCGCCAAAGCCGCAGAGAAGAGTTCCTCTTGAAGAAGAAGAAGAAGAAAACATAGAGGGAGATCATCCAGTGTTCTATCATATGGTGGAAGGAGGGATGGTTTCGTTAGAAAGAAACGCTTGTTTGATGGAGTACCATCTATTTCTTGCTCGTCACTTGTCCGTGTTTGAGTGTGTGTGCCGGCGTACTCCGCCCATCGTCGCCACTATTGGGAGCATCGGTGGTCTGCTGGCCGGCGTCTGACGCAACGTTCTCTCCCGCCGAGTCGCTCCCCGAATTTGAAGCCACCCCGCGATTTCCTATGTGCGAGTGGAAAAGAAACGCAGAGGAGCATAGACGAAGAGGATGGGAATGCAACGTGGGAGCTGGAGCCGTGGAGCCCAATTCGATCTAAACACGAGGAGTGGGATTTCCAAATTATATTGCTGTATTTTTTTTAACTTTTAGGATTTCAAAACGGAATCTGCGGGAATCTTCTTTGTGAATCTGTGTATTACCTTTTTGGGGCTTCCATATCTTGAGGCATCACGGTTTGACTCTGTACAGGTAACAAAATTTCTTTGTAATTCTTAATAATCGATTTGGCTGAAGATCCTCTTGATAACCAAGAACATCTACAAGATTAACTTGATAGCCTTTTAGTTATGGCCCAAACGACTGCGCATAACAGATATTGAAGTTTACATATGATTTTTCTAAATTTTGAATCTTATCTATTTGTTTGAATCAGATTAATTATTTGTACAACCCAAGAAATTCTTATTGCATATGCTTAAGCATAAATCGATGAAATTGAGAAGTAAACCATTCTCCAGCATCTTTGCCGTACCATTGCAAAGACTAAATATCTTTGTCCTACCTTCTATAATAAACTTGGGATCAAAGGCAACAGTAATGTATCCTTTTTCTTCTTGCACACTGATCTGGGTTTTCTTTCTTCCAAATCTCATATAGGTTCTTGCTGGTTTAGCTTGTTAAAAAAAACCTAGTATCAATAGCAAAACTCTTGTCTTTACACTACAATGAATAATGGCATCTGTAGTCATTTCTTGTAATATAAATGTCATCCAGAAAGAAAATAAATCCATACATTAGTACTAAGTCTCACTCAAACATACCTTGAACATGGAAGAGATTATAGAATTGATACATTTCATTAATGAGATGATCACTATCCCCTTAGCTTCAACCTCCATCTGAAGAAGGTTATTATCCCCTATTGCCCCAGGAAAGATCAAAAAGCTCCTCGAGCGCCATGTCCTGCAATCAAAGTATATAGTGCCCTCATAGACTCTCATCAGAACATAAAAAAACTCGTACTCAAGGTAGTCCCCTCTTAGGGGCTCTGGCTTAAGAATACCAAGCTGCAAAGAACATATAGCAACAGTGTTGGACTTTTATACCTGATTCCTGCTGGAGTTCCCTGCATATATACGTACCCTTTTAAACATTCTTGGATCTCCAGTGATGAAGCAGCCTTAAGCTTCACACCTGTCAAACAAAAGTTGCAACATATGCTTCACCATGTCTCTGTTCCCCTCCGATAGGATCCTATTTACCACGACTTGCAATTTTGCATGCAGGAACAGTATTCTAAAAGTACCCTTATCTGAGGCTCGATGGATGCAAACCTGGAGTCTTTGACAGAGAGACTTAATACCTGAATTGCAGAAGCCATAGGCTCTAGTGTGATTTTGATGTCCATCCACCCTGACATGTATTTCCCAGCAATTGGGAGAACTGTTCCTCCAAGAAGAGGTAGTCATGATAGTGCCTACCCAATTACACATGCCCCTGAAGATCACGCAATAACCTCCTGCACAAGCATTTGAGTAACAAATAAAGAGGCAACATTTTCCCATTTGCTATCCCAAGCCCTTTCCTAACGTGATCATGAGACATGACACTTTATCTGGATATCACTTGGTAGGGCTCACCATAAAGTACAGACGATGTTAAACAAGTTTGCATGAAAATACTGCCGCCAATCAGCCGAGTTCGCCAATCGCCCCCAGTCGGAGGAGTTCTTCCGGATCTTCAGCTTCGACTGGAGCGACCTGGCCTTCCGCTCACCGGGGAAGCTCATGCTGCGCCACGAACCTCTTCAGCAACGCCATGCTCGCCACCAGTGCCCCCTACCGCCGATCGCAGCTCCAGGTCACCATGGAGGGCATCCTCGATTGATCACGGCGCAGCGAGCCCGTGAACTTGCGGACCCTCTTCGCCAGATACAGCTGTGCCTTACGCTCTTCAGCGAGGAGTGTTCCGAGGTGGTGGAGACGATCAACAACATGGCCTGGCAGGCGATCAACCTCAACATCGGCGAGATCATCCCGTCCCTCGACTGGATGGATCTCCACGGCGTCCACGCCAAGATGAGGGGCAAGATCATGCCCCGGATGAAGGCGCTGGTCGACGATCAAGTCCGGGAGCACCGGGAGCGTAAGAAGGCGGGGCGATGGGTTTGTCTGCGCGACTTTGTGGACGGTCTCATCTCCCTGGACGACAGTGACAAGCTCTCGGACCAAGAGATCATTGTGTGTAAGTGATCATCATCCTTCTGGATCCTCTTCTCTGCGATGTGACGATCCATCGAACTTTCTTCTAGGATATGGTGGGTGCCGGATTCAAAACCTCCATGGAGTCGATCGAGTGGTACATGTCCGAAGTGATCAGCAAACCCGAGGTCATGCGCAACGCCCAAGAAGAACGGGAGGGGTGGAAGAATCAGACCTCCCAAATCTCCCATTCATCCAGGCGATCCTCAAGGAGGCTCTCCGCCTCTACCCGGCGTTGCCGCTGGGGCCCCTCCCCCCGTGGAGCTCGGCGATGGCCATGGCACCATAATCCCCGCGAATGCAAACTCCTCGTCAACCCAAGCCCCCACGAATTCCAGCCCGAGCGATTCCTATCTCGCCCGGGGGGCAGTACTTCCAGATCATCCCATTCTCCGCCGGGAGGAGGATGTGCGCCGGCTATGGCCTTGCCATGCGCTCCCTCTTCTTCCTCCTTGCTACACGGATTCAGCTGGAGCGAGATCTCGGACAATCCCATCGCTCGATCGGAACCACTCAATTGCTTGCGCGTGCTACTGCAGCAGCATCGAGGCGAGGGTGCGATCGCGAATCATCCGGTGCTTTGCGAAGATCAGCTCCTCGGTTCCTCCATTCTCAGCGGCGAAATTCCCTGGTAAGAAATTCTCGAAATATTTTGAGCTTGTAGCTACCCCGCATTGCTCCTTCAGCACCCGAGCCCGGTGGCTATGGCGAGATATCCTACTGGGACAAGCGCTACGCGGAGCAACCCGATGCTTTGGTTCTCGGATTACTCCAGATTCGAGACGATTGTCCGTAAGCACATCCCCAAATCTTCCCGGGTTTTGATGGCTGGGTGTGGCAATTTAGGTACCAAGATCTCAATGAGCGATGCCATAGAAAAGAATACTAATTCCAGTGATGTAACACAGCAATGTCTAACGATATGGTGGAAGATGGCTACCAGGAAATCGTCAACACGGATCTATCTTCGGTGGTGATTGACAACTTCAAAGCTAGATATGCTCACGTTCCTCAGCTCTCTTGTATCCTTGGGCTTGATGATGTTACTTCTTTGCAGCAGCCATATCTTCCTTGACGAAACTTAAGATGTGGCAATAGATTCACGGGACATGAGTGCGTTTCAAGACTGTTCCTTTGATGCGGTCATTGACAAAGGTAACAAAGTTATAGTTTACTCTCCAGAGTCTCCTCTTACATTTTTTTTTCTTTGTTTTTCAGGCATGGCCAACGCCATGCTAGTACGTCTTTGTGCCACCAAAAATATCCTTGTCTAATGCAATTTGCGTTCCTTCTTTCAGTTTGGAGTCGATCCGGCCGAAGGCGTTCTACAAATGCTAAGAGAGACTTACAGGTTTTGTGTGTACTACTACTGATTGAGTTCATGCTCTCTCGCAGGATTCTGCTGGTAGGAAGAAAGAAAACTTCTATAGTTCCTGATCTATAACCATTCTCACTGCAGATCACATACAGCCACCCTGAAATATGAATGCCGGCGTTGCTGGAACCAGGATTGAAATGGTCCATCCTTGTATACACCTTGGGTATGTTTTAAGCTCACTCTGTGTGTATTTTCTTCTCTGGCACTGAGAAAGCCGTAATGGAAACTATTGAGGGAGTAACTCCAGATTCACTACCCATTGACGACTGGTCTCTTGGCTTGGAAGATTTTGGGGGTGACAAAGGTATGACCTTTGTCTACGTATTCTCAAAGCCTAATAAGTAATATATTTAATTAACCTTACTGCTAAATGTATTTATCTAACCACATTTTAATCTAAGATACATCAATTACCGTTTCCCTCAAGGGTTACTTAAATCATTTTCTTAACTAGGTTAAGATTTGGTGTTTCTAGCGAGCGCTCTCTCTTTCTTTCCAAGATGTTGTTTGAGCTATTACAGATAGCGGAAATCGTGCTTGCCTTCAACTTTGTATGCAGTGAATGGAATGTCAAGGACGAGCTCCCGAGCGACTTAGATGCTCTAATTGAGGTGAGTTTTGGGGCTTCTTCTCAATCTCTCATTCCTGCTTGTAGGCTCAGGAAACCGAAGCTGCACAGGAAAAGGTATGGCTAGCGTTTCTCCTTTTCCTCTCTCATTTTCCCCTTTCTTTTTCCTTTTCTGTTGATGCTCTCCTTGGTACAGCACGATTCATCCCTCGAACAGCTTTGCAGCGTCGAACCGCCCAAGCGGCAGCAAATCCTACACTCTGACGATGAAAAGGTGGTGGAGCTACAGGAGTTCGCCCGGAAGCCCGAGCTGGGTCAAGGTTTCCAAGGTCTTGTCGCTTGTTTTCCGCTAACGCTTTTTCTTGTAAGCAGGGTTGTTATACCCGGAGTTCGATGATCATAACACAGTGCTTGGAAACAAGAGGAAGGCACCGCCGGCGGTCTGTGATCATCCGCCTCTCGATCACGGCAAACTTACTCTCCCTAACAGTAAGCTTATTTCGTGATTTCTGTGTGGTCGGCTCACTAAACTGGGGAGTTTGATGATCGTGGTGCAGTAGAGCTGCTTGGAAATAAGAGGAAGGCACCGGCGGCGGTGGATCATGACTGTGATCATCCGCCTCTTGATCGTCGCAAACTTACTCTCCCTGACAGTAAGATTGTTTGTGATTTCTATGGGATCGGCCAACTCTTTTCCTTGTAAACAGGGCTATTCTACTCGGAGATTGATGGTCGTGGTAGGAAGGCACCGGTGGATCATTGCTGTGATCAGCCGCCTCTCGATCACCGCAAACTTACTCTCCCTGAGAGTAAGTTTTTTCGTGATTTCTGTGGAATCGGCTAACTCTTTTCCTTGACAGGGCTATTCTACCCGCTGCCTGGAAACAAGAGGAAGGCACCGGCGGGGGCGGATCATTACTGTGACCATCCGCCTCTCAAACGCCGCAAACTTGTTGAGACGGTGGCGGACTCTCCTCTCAGCGAGAACTGGATGATAATGATGGAAGTGATCAAGCGTCATCCACCTGAGACGCTGCGGGTCTTCAACTTCGCCAACATCTATCATGGCGTGAGCCTGGCGCTGGCTCACTACGACTGCCTGGCGGATCCTGTGCCGGAAGGGGCTACTCGGCCGGGCCGAGGAGCCCATCGACAGCATGCCTTTCGAGCCAGGCGTGGACGACGCTCCTGGCGGCGTGCCAGACTCAATCGACTCTCTGTGACAAGGCAAAGGTGGAAGGCTCTGGCGACGGAGCCTCACAACGCCGAGATCTACTTCGTGGAATCGGGTCTCCGGACTTACATGCAGGACAGGCTCAACGTCTCGGACAAGCTCAACTCCGTTGGATCCACGAGATCGTGGCGGCTTACGTGACCAGGCTAAACATCGAGCTGACCATCGAGTGGGGGTGCAGAAGTACCACAGGCCGTGCTGCTGACGCATGCTGCCAGTCAAGAACCTCAAGTCTGCCACCACAATATTAACGTGAGGTTGACTTCCAGGACATGCCTATTACTCATATACTAGGAACTCTCGACTGACAGTTGAAACTATACTAGGATATTCTCTATTTACTATTTAACAAAAATGTATTAATTCGCATATTTAATGAATTATTTCATAAATTTAAATTTATATAAATATAATAATTCTATTGGGGTACTTATATAAATATATTAATTGGGGTACTTATATACATCTATATGGTATAGTATTAGTATTATAATTAATATATCACTTAGGCAGGGATATATATATATATATATATATATATATATATATATATATATATATATATATATATATATATATATATATATATATATATATATATATATATATATATATATATATATATATATATATATATATATATATATATATATATATATATATATATATTACAGAACTTACATCATCCTCCCCTCTGGAAGATGAACTACCACAAGAATCTAAAGTTCCTACAAAATTATCAATATAATTGCTAACAACTATAACTGAAATAAAATCCAAAGCCATGGCAAAAGCATTAATCAACTATAGAATCTTGATAAACTAATTTTAAATTTATATGCAACTACCAAATGCTCAAACCAACTTCAAAATCATAATTTTGAACCGAAACAAAGGACTTTAAGAGCAATTACAGTCAATAAAGCACAATTATAGCAAATAATATATTTTGTCTTTAAGTTTACTTATTGATAATCTTTTAAAACCACCATTAACTCTAATTCACAACCATAAACAGAATTTATTTTTACATCTTCCCTTTGCTGAACATTTAAGACTTGTATTAATTCAGACTTATGACCATTGTCTTCATTTAATACCACACATAGGAAATTAGACTCACTCCATTTATTTTCTACATCTTTGAATTTTGAAGCATCGGTTTCATTCACATTTGTTGCACTTATCCTCACTCCACCATTTATGTTTAACCTTATTTTACTATTGCATGTATTCAACTTCATTACATTGGGGTTGAATGATCCATTTAGACTCATTGTACTTATCTCAATTCATATTATTTATCTTCATTCTATTATTATATCCATTTATCTTCACTCCATTATCAAGGATAAATTCCTATCTATCCCCTTTACCCTTTCTTGCAAAATTTTTTTTTTTAAAGCATTAGGCCAAAAAGAAGACAACAAAAGAATTTAAGAAAGAAACATCCAAAGACAAATTACAATGCCCCTCATTTCTATCAATGTGAGTGTTTGGTATATAAGAATAAATATATTAATTGCAGGAATAGATGGACAAAAAATGGATAGTATACTCAAAATCCCCTTTAACACTCAAAAGTCAAAAAGTAAGGTTTAAAGGTGTTAAAAGTTCAACCATTAAAGCTGATGTAAAAAGCATCCACAGACCCATTTATTGCTTGGAGCCAGAAATTTTCAAATCATTGCCATAACCTCAATAAGTAACTCAGTCTTCCCTACTCTAGAAAGGCCTTCTATTACCACTAAGAGATCCCAATGGTTACAAATTTTGAAAATATAGAACTCTAGCAATCTGCTGTGCCAAGCCAGAATAGGATCAGGAGACACCATAAGTTGGTCAAACCTAAGAATCATGTCATAAATCCACTTTTGCTTCAGATTCAACGGCCTACACATACAAAGTAAACTTAATTATTTTGCAACCGCTCTTTTGAATTGTTGAACTGTTAAAATACATCCTGAACAACTCACCATCATGGTTGTTCTAAAATGTCAAGAAGCAAATAGTCCAATGTATAATGCAATTCCTAGAAAGGATTAAATAAACTCCTGGAAGGAAAACTAAGTGTGCTTGCTTGTCTTTTATTTCATCTAGAAACTGCCTAGCCAAGATCTTACACTCTCATGGCATGAGCTGATGATTGGTCACTGCTGCTGGACATATCCCATATTGCTCGCTGTCACCCTTTTCCCATCCGGTGACCAGTGCCTGTTACAAAGTCCTGGCACAATCTGTGGAGCATGCTGATATCTTCGCCGCCCAGTGCCTAGAGCCATGCCTCATCCATCCACAAAGTAGTTTGAGAATTTTTTAGTTTCTTACAAGAATTAACAGGTGAATGCTGAAAACCGTCTATTTCTTTTGTTCCCTTGCTGATGATAAACTACAAAAGCTGATTTGAGTTTCAGAAGCGTGCGTACATGGAGGGCACCCCCTCCTGCTCCAATTTTTCTAGCATCCGCCGGGTCATAATTGCAGAGCACACTGAGCGGTAAAGTTTGTAGATCAGCCGACAAACTATCAGCCATCCGAAAGCCGAGCCCACGCATCCTGTGGCAGCCGCCACCACGCACAGCACTCCAGCCGCCACCCCGGCCCAAGTATCCGTCTCCGACGAGCCCAGCTCCCAACTCTCCCACGCCGCAAAAGCCTTTACCATCGCCACCGGCACCAAGATCCAGGTGAGCCCATCGGACAGCGTGAGCGCCTTGGAGGAAACGACGCCCAAAATCCATGCCAACAAAGCGAGAAACTGTACCGGTTGTAACCAGTCCAAGACTTGAAAGAGCGTGAACTTCCGATTCTTCTGGAGTTTGTACGCGGCGCCCGTGAAGCAGCGCACCTTCAAACCTTCTGCCACTAACCGGTGCCGCTGGAGGGAATGGGCTCAACGCCTTGACAACCAAGCTCTTGGCCAGAGTCGCCGCCGGGAGGAGCTCCGCAATGTCAACTCCTATTCCCCAGCGCCGACACTCGCAGGCAATCACGAGCAAGCACGCGACGCAATTCGCAAGGCAGAGCTGGGCATAGAGCAGCAGCACCTTGAGAACACCGAGATCACGTCCATAGCGACCAGCAGCAAGGGGCAGCACTGGGAGGAGCAGCGACACGCCAAACATGACGAACTTCGTTACTTTGTCTTCGGGCATGGGCACCTCCTCGCTCATTGGCAACCTCACCCTCACCTGACTAGCAGCCACCAAGCATATCACTCCCAGGTCTGTGAGAGTTCCTGGGCTGGATGCGAACACCTCGCGCACCCATGCCCAGCCAGCTGCCGGCGTCTTGGACATACCATAGAGCGGGATGCTGCCGAGAGCTATCCAAAGCAGGGAGATCGCCGCTAGGACGGTGAACCTGTGAGGCAAGCCCCAGTACCTCGGGGGCCTGCGCGAAAACGGGTGCGAGAGGATCCACAAAGCCATTGCACAAGCTTTGAGCCCTCTTCCTTTTGAAGATTCGTGATAAAGGGTATATCTCTGGAAAACAAAGTGAGCAGCAAACCCTGCAAGCAAATGCTTAAAATCTTCCTATTGTAATTCATGTCTCGTTCTCTTATTAAAAGGAACATCACAACTTACAGTATAGAAAAGAGTTCCATGTTTCTGGCGGATCTCCAAATTTCAGCATCGACCGTGCTTGAGGAAGCTTCTGAAATTCCCCCCACGTCGAGAATTCCAGGCTCTTCGGCGCGATCCAGTGCCCGAGCGGCGGAAGGCATCACCATCAGCATCAACTGGGGGTCGCGGCGAAGCTGATGCTCCCCAGCGCGACCATCTCCTTGTAGCGCCGTGGATCCAAGTGAGCAAACAAACAAGAGCCCAAAATTTGTCAAACAAAGATTTCGCCCGCGAACTAAAATCTCTCCAAATCGGCCAAAACGCTTGTCTTGTCGATGCTCCTCTAGTCCTCTCCAGCATCACCACTTGCGACTCGCCACTGCTCGCGTTCTACGCAGGGACTACTCGGGATTGTCTTCTTCATTGGTACCACTCGCGAGCTTGGTCCTTCTCCAGCACTTCTTCACTGCCCCAGCCATTTCGACCACCATCTTCGCCGCCGGTGTTCCAGCCTCTGCCACCTGTTCCAGCCTCCAGCACACCAGCATTGTCGCTGCCTGTCTTCCAGCCGCAACGACCATCCTCGCTGCCGGTGTTCCAGCCTCCGCCACCATTGTCGCCAGTGTTCCAGCCATTTCACCGCCAGCGTTCCATCCTCCGCCACCATAGCCTCCAGTGTTCCAGCCTCCACCATCACCAGCGTTCCAGCCACCGTTATTGTCATCAGTTTCCTGGGGAACTCCACCACCTCGCGGAGGTTGCACTGCTATACCGTCCAACGAAGCTATTATTTGTGCTTCCACTGCAGAAAGAGAACACAAAAGCAGCTAGACAGAATCTGATGGATTTGCCTATGAGATCTCCTCCATTCAACTGTCCAGTATGGCATGATGGCATTTTCGTGGCTGCAGCACAGATCATATCTAGCTTGAAGAAAAACTTGAGGAAACAAGGAGAGAGCTCCTTTCAAGCTTCGTCTGGCCTTCGTGCTCACTGGATGGGACGTCGTTCACAACCTCATAGACTCTCTCAAGGGGAGTTGCCTTTCCAGTATCGTTCCTTGCCTTTGCCTTCTCCTTTGAGGCAGTGGCATCCCTGACCAGAGTCATAGAATCATAAAAGGGAGAAACAAAAGAGAGAAATCTTGTCTATATATTTTAAGTAGATCAAGTGATTACAGAACACAAGAACTCCTACTAGCTCATGAAAAAGCATAGCATGCATATTGTCATTGCTAAAGAAAGGTGTTGAAGAAAAAAGTTATGAGAGAAAATAAATGTTGGAAAAATAATGAGAATTCAGAAGTGAAAGATGTGCCAAGACAGTGATTTCTGATTTCTGAGATTAAATGAAAAATTAATTAATGAAAAAATTATTATAATTTAAAAAATAAAACTAAAAACTTGCATATTTCTTCTTTGTTTCATTTTTTATTTCTGAATCACTTATCCAATAGCATGTTCAATTTTTTTAACTTGTGTTAAATTTTCATAGCTTGACTTTTTAAGCAGATAATATATATTTTTTGTTTTCTATTTTTGATTTATTTATTATTGAAATATAACACATTTGATTCTTTAAATTTTTTTTTACTTCTTTAGGATTATTCTCTGGAACAGGGGAGTACTCCATATATATGTATGTATAAATGTTTTCTGACTTTTTACAAATAAATAAAATTATATTTTATCGTTATATAATCCATTTTATACATTATAAATAATTGGGAATGGAAGGGTGTTTACTACAATACTCAGTAAGCAGTACCATAAATGGTGCAACTGCTTTTGTGGAATACAAGGCGCACATTCTAACATAATCTAGTGAAAATATATAGTTAAAGATTTTATTTATTTGTAGCTTGTTTAATATTTAGTTAAAATATTTATATTGAAAGCCTTTCAAAACTTAAAAGTACTAAAATTTATAAATGTTTATATATAAAAGTTTTTCTAATTTCTTTAAATATAAAGTTAATATAGTATAGACTTTGGATATGCTTTCAATTAAATAATAACTAAATTAAATACACAAGTAAAATATAATGAAATTATAAAAATCATATTCCTCCATTGATTCATAGATTTATGTCAAATTATTATTTATAAAAAAGATAAATTAAATAAAATTTTAAATAAAATTTAAAAAAAACTCACTAAATATCTAGAGTAAAAATGAAAAATATTAATTCACATTTTACTTAGATTTTAGCTGTTTATTATAATTTTAAAGTAAATATAGATTCTATATTATGGGTAAATAAAAATAAAAATTAAATTAAAATTAAAATTAAACATAATCTTTAGCCTTCATCTACTTCACAAGTTAATATATTAATTTCACAAGATAATATATAAGTTTTTGATATATTTAATTATATAAAATATTAATGTTAAAACATTATTTTTAATTTTTTTACTACAAGTTGTCAATCATAATTATTACAATAATAAATATAAATATCCAAATAAATATCATATCAAGAAGCTCAATTAAAGTGAAGAGATATGAATTTCTAATGAATATGGATAGCCACAAATAAAAAAGTTAAAACTATAAATAAAAGTTTGTTTTTATTTCTTAATTTATATTACTTCTATAAGTGCATGGAATATAGAAAGGGAATACAAAAAATATAAATATCAATTAGCCCAAAAACCCTAGTTTATATACAGGAGCCAGTGGTTCAAATTAAAATCAATCTGACAGCTATCAAAATCCCACTATGCTAATATTAGTATATGGCATTGTAGCCATACACTTGGCCTTCACATCATCCCCTCCTCTTGGAATAATAAAAGACCATTAGGGTTCTTTTGTAGATGGGCCGAGATATGAAAGAACGTCAGGACAAAGCATCGGCGGATTTGTAAGTGGTATTAGCTATTCTTGATCCCTTTCTATGAAGTATTTTAACCGTTATACATACACAATCTCTGGAAGATTGACCTGTTGGATGTCATACTGAACCTCATAAACTTATGGTCCAACTTGCCACAATACCCAATACAATCTTTTCCACTAAGCAAGGAGCCTTTTAGATAAATTACATACCGTAAGATGGGGAAAATGGACTAACACTAAGTCATCCACTTTGTACTCCGCAGGTGGATGATGATGGGGGTTGTAATAAGTCATCCACTTTGTACTTTGTAGGTGGATGATGATGGGAGTTATAGTGCCATTGTTGCCCCATTTGTATGCGGCTTAAGTGTTCGGTAAACTTTGCTCGGACAAATGAAAGAATGCTCGTCAAATATTAATCCCACAACTTAACATCAGCAGCTTATGGCAATCACGAAGGTAAAACCAGCTCCGTTTGTAATATTGGATCATGACGAAGTTCACCAATCGCCCTAAGTCAAAGGAGTTCTTCTGGATCTTTAGCTTTGGTTCAAGCGATTGGCCTTTCACTCACTGGGGCCTGAGTGGAAGCTCATGCACAAGATCTACACTAATTTTTGCCACAACCGCACTAATTTCTTCTCAAACTCTAGCAATCTACTGTGCTAAGCCGGAATCAAATAAGGAAACACCATAAGTTAGTCAAACCTAAGAATCATGTTGAAGATCCACTTTTGCTTCATATTCAACGGCCTACATACATAAAGTAAACTTAATTATTTTGCAACCTCTCTTTTGAATTGTTGAATTGTTAAAATATGTCCTGAACAACTCACCATCTTGGTTGTTCTAAAATGTTAAGAAGAAAATAGTCCAATGTATAGTGCAATTTCTAGAAAGGATTAAATAGACTCTTGAAAGGAAAACTAAGTGCACTTGCTTGTCTTTTATTTCATCTACGAACTACTTGGCAATGAATACTTTGGTAGATGGTGCTTTTCAATCCCCCTGACTTGGTTTTGAGCAGCTCTATAGTTCTACTATTGGATGAAAAGTTCGAGACCCGGAAAACTTATTCAACATCAAGCTCCTAGACTCCATTGGAAATCTGACCAACCTACTTATATTTTTGTCATCTTCATTTAATTTTTATTGTAATTGATTTTCTAATATTATATATGTCTTGTTATCTATATTTTCTAAATTTTGTGCTTGATGAAACCAGTTTTCATCTATATTTATTTATTTTTCTTATATAGTTTTGTTTCTTATCAGTTATTTTTATACTATTATAAATATAATTTTCTCTAGCTACTCCATATTTATAATCATTTTTTTGTTTAATCTTCAATTTAGTTGAATTTGTTTTTAGTATGTTCTATTGAATATTGGTTTAATATTAGTTGGGACATTTATAATTCATCCTTTTATGTGTTGCTGGTAATACCAGCAACACATAAAAGGAGGAATAATAAATTTCCCAACTAATGTGATAGTACTATTGAGGTTGTTTTGGTATTGTTTTATTTGCAAATAGAATATGTAGAGCAATCATTTTTTCTTCAATATCATTTAGTTGTTCTGTATATTGATCAATTTCATTCATTCTAACATTTTCTAGACTTTTTACTTTTCTTTATTTATCATGCATTGATTGAATATTTTTTATTACATTTAAACTAGAGTCTTTTACATATTTTACAAGGATGTAGTGGTATATTATGTATAGCTTCATAATAAGTTTGTAATGTTTTTATATTTTTTATTTCATCTTCATTTTCTTGTTGTTTTTTTTCTTTTATTGTTTTTTTTTCTTTGGTTCTCATATAATACTAGTATTTGCCAAGCCAATGCTAGGTAGTTGGAAAATCCTCTCAAACTTACTAACATATATTTGTGACAGAATTTGCACACATCTCACAATTTCCTTGTGAAATGATTCCTTCATTGTTAGCACCAGTCCATTGCTATCTATTGGGCCATAGGGAAAGTTAAAAAATAATAAAGTTTATTGTAGTTTGTTTTTATGTTTTAAGGTGTAGTAGGATAGGAGTTAGTTAATATAAAGCTTCTTTATATACAATATTGATGGTGAATGTTGATAAATTGAATGGAATCAAGTAGCCTTGTGTTTAAGTTGTGTCAACTCGAATTACAAATTGTTGTGGTGATGTGCATTTTGAGATTGCAACATAGAGCTGCCTATGGGTAACAACTGGCTGGGGTAAGTAGATGCCTACACGATCAAATGTTTGACCTTGGCATTTTGAAATTGTTAAGTAGTATCCAAGATGAAGAGGAAATTGTTTTTGAGACATATGAAATAGAACATCCGAATTAAAGGGTGTTAAGTTAACGTGTGGGATAAAAGTTTTAGTACCTTTAAATTCACCTGTAATTATTTCACAGTCCAAAACTTTATATGAAGTTCTTTTGACCATTAGTCGAGTTCTATTGCATAATCCAATTGTTAGAGACATATTTCTCAGAAGAATAACTATACAACATTCTTTTAGTATCAATTTGTGTGGTGGTAGTCTAGAGGGAATGATAGAGTTTAGAAATTCAATTGGGAAATCTTCAGGGTGTTCAACATTAACAGAGTCAATACTAATATAAATTTGAGGTGGACCTGGTAATTGAGAGATGATGTTGTTGTTAATTGGAAATGTATCATCATTAAGAGGTGTTAAAATGGCTCTATTTGCTGCAATTTGAACATTTGAAATATCTTTGATACATGGGAATACGAAATCAGTAATAGAAGTATTTCTAATTAGTTCTGAAGGAAGAAGGATAGAATCAAGTGGTAAAATAGGGTTTTGTGTGTAATTATTTGCATCACCGACTTTCAATAGCCATTCTGCCTAGTCTAGGAACTTGGGGCCAAGCCACATATCTGTTTGCAATTGAAACTTTTAAAATAGATTTTATAGACTATTCATTCTTACAGATGTGGAAATAATATGTGCTCGATGATTGTGTGGGACAACTGGTAATGTTTGACGAAATTCACCATTTGTAACAATAACAATGCCACTGAATGGAGAATTGTTTTGTTTCAAGTCTTGTAGGTAGCAATTGACAGTTGCAAAGGTAAGTGTTACTAATTTCATCCTAAATAAGCACTTGTATTGCTTTCATAAATCTACTAACACTATTATTAGGTGTTAAACCAGAAATGGATATATCATTAATTGGAATTAATAACTTAGGTTGTATGGGATGTTTGTCCATTATGTAGTAGTGTGCTTGCAATGTCTGTCCATGCCATACAAACCACTTTTTTATTGTAGAACTCAAAATATTTTACCATTATCTTTAATAAATATATTTTGCCAGTACCACCAGGGCCATTTGAAAATTGCATGTTTCTTGTAAACAATTATACCACTCGTTATCATCGTCAAAAAGACTCATAGCAATAGCAGCTTGTTGAAAGCTTTAGTAAGTTACATCATTAACAGTTTTAATATTGTCGAAGGATGTCACTCATTTTTTATGAAGAAGAATAATATGTAAGTGGTACAACTCGGTATTTAGAGGAGATATTAAATATAGTCGAGGAATAACCTTTTTCTTTTTTTGACATTGCCATACATTAGCAGATTTATTGAAAACATAATGTAAAGGTATTTCAACATAGATATATTGTCTTGCATTTAGATTATGAATATTGAGTTTGAACCATTTTGTTAGTATTGTCCCATTATGTGCTACTCTTTGCAAGGCATTGTGCTCCGAGCCTTCTGTAAAATACACATTTTGGAAGTCAGGAAGATGTATAGATAGACGTATTATAGGGTGTGAGTGTCCATGCATTTTAAATTTAAATATCCTCCAAATAGCTTCTGGTACTGAAATGTATTGGGTATTTATAAAATTCGTGATTTCATCCCAATTTAATACATTTTCAGATTGAGTAGCTGTTTGGATTTGAATGGTTGCACAATCATATCATTTATAAACATATTGAAAAAGATACTTAATACTTTTAATTGATGCACATATTTCTACATTTATATGGGCTTTGTATTTTTTACATAAATATTTATTATATGGGACAATCCATTTGTTATCAATTGGAGATCATTTTTAAGGAAGGTGTCACCATTTTTTAGCCTAAAATATTCTAGGTACCCATCCACACAATATGTAATTCTGTCATTGAAGTTTTTGGGATAGTTTTTGAAGCATTTTTTGTTTTCTATACATGAACTTTGAGGATTTAGTAATCCATATGGACATATGTGATGTGATTATTTTAAAGAGGTCGGGCTCTGATAAAGGGTCAAGTAATTGAGTAGATACATATTGGTCAATAGTGTCACGGTCTTTAATTTTACTTTCATTATCTAATATGCCTAGGAAATGACAATGTGGCAAACCTCTTTTTTGGAACTCAATGATATATATAAATGCAATACATCTTCCAAAGATATTATTTTGTGTAATATCATGGAGAAAATATTTTAGCTTCATGTTAAAAACCCTAGCAACTAAATTAGGTCAGTCTTCAAGTCCTTCATTAGGGTGCAGATTTTGTAATATCTCAAGCTATTTAGGATTGCAAGTGAAAGTTATGAAAATATCAAGTTTTGAGTATTTTGTTACAATTGCCATAGTATCTTGGTAATTTTGTTGCATAGCTCTTGGGCTTCTTATAAAAGTAGAAGGTAAAATAAAAATTTTTCTTGGTTGAGCATTTGCATCAGCAGCTTTGCCAACAATATAATCCATCAAACTTGTATAAAAATCAACTCTCATATTTTTTTGATTAGATCTATAGTATTGTAAATTGTTGCTTTCAATTTTAACATAGGCATCTACAATATATTGTTGGGTGAGTTTTCCAGCATGTAAAATTTGGTCATATATAACTGTAGAGGTTGATAATGTTGAATCTCTTTTGGACAAAAAATAAACATAATTGAAGGAGTGTTACATGTTTGTTAGAAAAAAGCTTGTCATGCTAGGCTCTATCTCCATATGGAAAAAGCAATGGATAAACCATAGGATCGCAATTAGCATTTAAAATAGATATATATTGTGGTTATGATGATTTTGGATGAATGCATATTTCACGGTCAAAAGGTGGCACACCATCTTCACTTTGGAAAACTGTTGCAATATCATTAGTCTGTGGAGTATTATATTGACGATGGTTTGTGCCTTCATTTTTAATGAGCATATAAACTCCACGTAAATTGCTACCAGAAATAATAGTTCTTGAAATATTTTCTCATTCCAATTCATACATCATTCTAAAAGCTTGTGCATATGGATTAATATGTTTGAGTATCATATCTATTTTCTTTTTCGAAATGATCAAGCAGATATGCAGCAGTTCCAGTCGAGCAATCCCTTCAGATTCATCATGGTTGTGCTGGAGGGTGAAGGTGGTGATGAGAGTGAAGCTCTTCATCCACTTCCTGATGATGCTTACATCACAATCATATGATAGAACTTGATTACTTCTAGCAATGGCAGTTCCAGTCGAGCAATCCCTTCAGATTCATCATGGATGTGCTGGAGGGCGAAGGTGGCGATGAGAGTGAAGCTCTTCATCCACTTCCTGATGATGCTTACATCACAATCATATGATAGAACTTGATTACTTCTAGCAATGGCAGTTCCAGTCGAGCAATCCCTTCAATGAGAGTGAAGCTCTTCATCCACTTCCTGATGATGCTTACATCACAATCATATGATAAAACTTGATTACTTCTAGCAATGGCAGTTCCAGTCGAGCAATCCCTTCAGATTCATCATGGATGTGCTGGAGGGCGAAGGTGGCGATGAGAGTGAAGCTCTTCATCCACTTCCTGATGATGCTTACATCACAATCATATGATAGAACTTGATTACTTCTAGCAATGGCAGTTCCAGTCGAGCAATCCCTTCAGATTCATCATGGATGTGCTGGAGGGCGAAGGTGGCGATGAGAGTGAAGCTCTTCATCCACTTCCTGATGATGCTTACATCACAATCATATGATAGAACTTGATTACTTCTAGCAATGGCGATGAGAGTGAAGCTCTTCATCCACTTCCTGATGATGCTTACATCACAATCATATGATAGAACTTGATTACTTCTAGCAATGCTGATGGGAATGGACACAACCTTCCCAAGAGTCCATTCGCCAGCCTGCATCACAGCAAGAGCTCTTCCAACTCACACATATCGGAAGAACACCGAGATCAACCTCTATCTCTGTCAATCGAAGAGAAGATGATTGTAAGCAACCTCTATCTCTGTCAATCGAAGAGAAGATGATTGTAAGCTCTTGAGTTTGGACTTCCCGAGAGGTCACCCAACCCAGTACTATTCAAACCTAAGGACGCTTAACCCCAAATATCCCAAAACCCTTAACCGATTGGAAAAGGGGGTGCACTCTTGTTCATAGGCCTTTTCCCTTTATATTTAAACCCCATAGATCGTTTCTCGAGTCGTTCCCTTTGGTTGCTTACAATGATGGGGCTAGATCTCAACGAAGTTTTCAACTTCGCAATGCCACACAATGACATCATTTGCTGCATTTGTCTCATTAACTCCCACTCTCGCAAATTGTTGTAACAATCTAAGCTTACTTCATTTCTTCCCATTCTTCGTCCAGAGCACTGTGTAGAGCCATCCAAACTGGACTGCAGCCATACCTTTTGCATGCAATGTATCCTGAAGGTAAAAATCTCTTTTTTCTCTCTCGACTTTGAACTTTGCTCATTGTTCTCTTCATTTTCTCCAGGTTATCAAAGGATCAAAGGATGAATGTCCAATCTGCTGACAACACATAGACAGCCAAGTATACAAAATCTTACAAAACAGGGATTTACAGTCTTGGCTCTCCCTGACAGCACTAAGTCACAAAATCCCGCAACACATATGGTAGGAAGAACAATAACAAAACAGTGAAAAGAAGAAAATTTACCAACACCACAACACAGCAAAACAATGGGAGGCGCCCACCGCGCAGATTGAGTAGGTAACTTTGCAGTTGTTACAGCCTCCACAGCCTCTACCTCGGCAGCACGGTCTCGGAGCGAATCTTGTAGATGCGATTGCAGATGTAGATGTTGTCAAGCTTCACGTCCAGGTGAGCAAGGCTGTGCCAAGTGAATGTGCTTCAAAGCATTTAAGAGCTTAAATCGCCTCATCCCATTTCTTGACAGTGGAGTAAGAATGAAGATCATACAAATTCTACACACCACAAATACCTTGATTTGATGGAACTCCTCACATTAACGCGATGAAGAGCTAAAAGTGGAGACACATTGTGTATGAGAATACCAAAGTTATGAAAGAAGAATGACAAATAACAACTTGCGATGGGGTTCTCACTCCTACATCAATGTTAAAGTTAACTGGACACCAACATTGACACAGCACCTCCGATTTGGATTGCAAATTGGCAGCAGCAGCAGGGGCTCTCTCGCCGTCTCATAAACCCTAGAAAAACATACAAAACAAAACCAATTCACTTGATAGGCCACGACGGTCAACACATTGCATGTGACATGCGTCGCTAGGCCTTCCTCTCTTGCCACACACAGCTTGGCCATTGGCCGGGAGCAAACACTAGTGTGATTATTCGCTAACATGTGGTTAAAGAAATAACCCCTTTACAGTTACCCCCCCATTGGATGGCCCCGATTGGCCAGATCTGGCAGCCCACAAAGTTCAGCATTTGCTCCTTAAGTAGTAGATACTCTTCTTTGAAGTTTTTCATTTGCTATTGTTCTCTTTGTTCTTTGTCTAAAAACATTTATGTTTTCAATTTCTTTTTGTAAGTTCCATGTTTCTATTAGTATTTTGTCTTCTTCTGATTTTGTAAAGTATGTGTAAGCGACTAATTTTTCCATTTCTACTTTAGTCACTTAACCACACCTCCGACCACTTGGAGGAGTCTCATTCACAACCTCCATCAGTCCAATTCAGGACTTGGGACTTGCTAACCCCAAGAATGGCATCCATGCCACTCAACACTTGCACCTGGTCCAAGTGCTCCACGTGTCCGGTCCCAAAACCGACACCCAAAGGTACCATTGACATCTCGGCCCGTTACGCTAAGGCCATGCCCATTCACCTTTGCTGCGCAAATGGTCCAATACCACTTGCATCACCATCCCGTCTCTCCAAGACTGGGCCATCTGTCTACGAGGGGTCATCCTGGATCCACTCCTTAGCATCCTTAGGATGCCCACAGACCTGGGGAATTGCCTTCCCCAAAGTCCCTTTGTCAGTTCCTACCAAGTCCCTTTCTGCCCCTGGCCGTGTTTGCCAACACTGCCACTGGATCGAGGCCCACAGGCCCGACCACTAAGTCCCACGGTCCTCTGGGACTTCCTCACCACATGACTGTGTCCTTGGTCACAACCCCAGAGGACTGCTCCTCTTCCTTTCCACAGTCTGGGCCTTTGGGACAACATTTCGGAACACCGTGGCCTTACGCGAGCCACCTGGGTACTCTCCCCACCTATCGCCTTTAGGTGCTCTAGCCATGGGCTTAGAGCGGGTTCCGTTGAGCCACACCAGGTATCCAAGTAGGTAGTGCCACCCACACTTGGACTGGGAGCATCGGCCAGTCGATCTCCCGGGGGAACTAGAGCCGGCTCTTGAACACTTCACCAAGCTACCCCGCTTGTCGGTCTGTGTTCACTCTAGTCTTGGACTTCCCAGCGGACAGCTCATCACCCAACACTGGGTCCGGCCTTCCTGGGCCAAACTGGCCTTTCCTGGCCAAACTGGCTCCACTGCAGTCCTCCCCCTACTATACTTTTGGAGCTCACCAAACCCCCCAGGGTCTGGGAGACGAACGCTTTGGGCTTTCACCCTCTCAGGCTCCGGACTCGGACTCGGACTCGGACTCGGATTCGGACTCAGACTCGGGCTCGGGCTCGGTCTTGGCCTCGGCCTCGGTCTCAGTCTCGGTCCCGATCTCGGTCTCGGTCTCGGTCTCGGTCCCGGTCTCGGTTCCGGTCTTGGTCTCGACTTCGGACTCCATCTCGGACTCCATCTCGGGTCCATCTCGGGTCCATCTCGGACTCCATCTCGGACTCCATCTCGGGTCCATCTCGGACTCCATCTCGGACTCCATTTCGGGTCCATCTCGGGTCCACCTCGGACTCCATCTCGGACTCCATCTCGGGTCCATCTCGGACTCCATCTCGGACTCCATTTCGGGTCCATCTCGGGTCCACCTCGGACTCCATCTCGGACTCCATCTCGGGCTCCATCTCGGGTCCATCTCGGACTCCACTTTGGACTCCATCTCGAGTCCATCTCGGGTCCACCTCGGACTCCATCTCGGACTCCAACTCGGGTCCATCTCGGACTCCACTTCGGACTCCAACTCGGGTCCACCTCGGACTCCACTTCGGACTCCAACTCGAGTCCATCTCGGACACTCCCACGTGTCATGTGTTGGTCCTTTTGGGTCCCTTTTTGGAGCCTTGCCTTTTGCTCGCTTCGTGCTCGTTCCTCGAGCACTTCGTTGGGAGTTCCACTCCCGCTCTTGACTTTTCAAGTCGGAGCTTCTGGTCCAAACGTGTTACGCTCGTTTGGCTCTCGCTTCAGCCACTACCATGTGGCGCCCTTCCGGCTCCACTTTGGGGCCTAGGGATTTTGTGTCTCACAACTCCACCACCCATAGATGAAGTTCGATGTCCTCATCGAACGGTAAACCATTTTGTAAAGTAACACTCGTATGTGTTACCATTTCCATCCTTGGCACCTAGCCAATATTTGTCAATGGTTTGACATTGAAGGCTCACCATGCCTTTTGCATATTCCTCAATGGTTCGACACCAAAGGCTCACCATGCCTTGCCTATCCTCTAAGGCGGATAGTCTCTCCAGCTTAGAGACTCACTTGACCACCTGGGGTGGTTTGCTCCTTTTTATTGGTTCAGTTCTCGCTAAACCCGTTAGAGACACCCTCTCTAACTCAATTCCACTACTCATTCTTGAGTAGTCACAGATTCCATTGATCTACCTTTGCACTTTGGAATGTTTACTTTTGACTTTTTGGAGTCAATTTCCTAGGTGTCTCCGACACCTTGCCTTGCACATTTTGTGCAACTCCACTTCCCATCCTAGGAAGTTTTCTACTCGAGGGCACCATCATCCTCTCTTCTATTTTGTGCCAAAGTTCCAGTTATCATACTTTGTGCTAGGGCTGTTCATGGCCCTATCATTTGGCTACCTTACCGCTCCCTCCCTTGGAGCTTCCACTTTCGCCAAATCGGAGCATTTTGGAATCCCTCCTTGGAAACACACTTCCTTTCCCGCAATTTGTTAGCGTCCAACACATTAGTGTTCCTCGCCTAACTTTGTCACTTGGATTCCTTCCAAGGGATTCCACGGCCCTATCTTGGCCACTCATCTTTTGCTCCTATCCGTTGATTGTTGCACCAAGCAACATCGAATCTCTACCTCCCTCCTTGAGGTATTGTTTCGGTTCCATAGCAAAGACTCTTCTTTGCCAAGTCCGGAGGATGTTCACCCCTAGTATGTCTCTTTAGCATCTTCTGCTATGGGCTCTATCCACGGCCCAACTTCGTGACCCTCCCATGGGTCTTTTATAGAGACTACTTTCCTCGGACTCACTATGCCATCGCACGGACATAGTTTATTTCCCTTAGGTGCTCTTCCCACTTGGTCATCACGACCAAGCCACACCACCTTAAACAGTTCAATTTCAACATTTTGAACTAGGAACTTCATTCCTTAGCCAACCAAGGACCTTGTCCTTATCTGGCCATAAGATCACCTAGTGATCTCACCTTGGCACCTTAATAGAGTTGCCAAGAGGTACTTGGTCTTCTAGACCTCCAAGTTGTTGACTATAACCCCGGGGGCATCCCCCACACTTGGCGGTGCACCCAAGCTAGCCCTTACGGCCAAGGGTTCATAGCAACTGAGATTAGGTGTCCCCATCTCACTCACCACGACCTTGGTGCCACTTGCACCAAAGTGTTCAAATTAGATATGCTGAGCTTTCACACTAAGCAATCTAACCGTGCATCACGACTCCGAGGCATCCCTCGCTTGGCGGTGTGCCCAAACCAGTCTCCCCACTGAGAGTCCATGACCACCGAAATATGAGTGTCCTCATATTCCAAACCACCACCACGCCCTAGTGATTTGGGACTCGAACCCAAGCACTAGAGGGTCGGGACTCGAACCCAACCTCCGTATATGCATCTACGGACAGCATCACACAAGATGCCTGGCGTGACTCCCCACGCCGGTGCACCAACTTATTTTTTAAAGCGCGCTACAGATCACAGCTTAGGAACCTAGTTCCTCCACACTGCCAAGTCCTCTCACTTGACATATCTGTGATCATGCATGGACTCCTCCATGCTTGGCCCCCTGGCCCACCCGTTTTGAAGATATCACCTTCAACTAGGGTCTTTGTTCCCCCGACGTGCTAATCTCACTTGGCAAGTCCTCCGACCATTGTAACATGGTTCCTGCATAAGCGTGAAAGTCCTTGACCATCGACTTTCGTTCAAAGCCCTCTCTTTGAACACTCGGGAACTACTTCCCTAACCTTGATAACTTTGCCTCATGGCAAGCTTCAAGACCACGCTTCTGCTGCGCCACTCTGATTTCGCGCGTTCCATGAACCATTTACACTTGGCCTTTCTAGGTACTACGCTACCTAGAATCGTCTTTGGGAACCTTGAAGGAACTCTGTCCCTCAGCTTGCTAAGGCCTCCCCTTTCGCAAGCTTTATAGTTGCCATATAGTCTAACATGGACAATTCCATATTTTAGACTCTCCATGGCATCACGGTTGCTAGCAACAATATCCTCGAGCACCCTCTTGATTCTCCACTCCCAACTTTCATAACCACTGTTGGATATGCCCTTTGATTTCTATGGTTCAGTTCCATCCCAACACTACTTGCCTTTGGCTTCACACCTTTCCTTCAGTCATTCTCCTCCAGACTAGGAGGATAGCTTTGCACTTTCTATCATGCCTTAGCAAGTATTCTTAGGGATGAACCTACCCAATAGCCCGGGGAGTGGTTCCTCAATTCGGGTATGCTCAGCTTATAATCTCACACACTGGGGTTACATTGTTGCTTATGGGCCTTTACATGCCCATCACTAGCCTTGCCAAAATTTCATTTTTGGCTTTGTCCAACTTGGGTAGACAGTCCTCTCTTGTCTCCACAACCTTGGACATTTGGATAGCACCTTCTATCCATCATTCGCTAGGGACTTAGTCCCTTGGGCTTTATCCATTGCCCTCGCGACATCAAACACCACCTTCTGGTGTTCTAGAGTGTTCGGGTGTCCCAATGATGGCTTTCTTGACAATGAGTATTTCCTTTTATGACATTGACTTACTATATCGCAACATAAGTAACTTATCCCCCGTAAGGGTATATCCGACTTCCCTATACTAGAAGTCTTGGGTAGCTACCTTCTACCCGTTTAACCAGTTATTTTGCACCTCTTGCTTAGTTGCCTCATAGTTGTCAAGTCTTACAACTCATTGCTTGGTGCTTTCACACCTCCATCACTATCTGGGTCACCACACTCCAACTGCATGCTTTGCAGCTTAAGCTATGCCATTCCCATTTCCATTGGGATTCCTTTGGCAAGGGGTTCTCACGAACCCACCAACATAGCCTCAAGGTATCACACCTTGGCACATTTGGTGTCTCCACACCATCGGCTTCACGAGCCTACCTCTATCACATTTCCCTTCGTGTCTAAGTCTTTGCCAAGACCAACACCGCTCTTTCTCATGCCAACCATCCGTTAGCACTGCCCCATAGAGGTCACACACAACTTTATGTCAAAGTTGTTTCCTTCTGGGAACACCTTTCCCATAACTTTAGCATGGCACATTTAGCCATCGATGAGATACTCTCTGTTCTCATCCTTGGATCCTATGATCCCCCCCCATCCTTTGTGGGGTACAACGCACCTCAGTCCAAATGCTTCATTCAGTCCTTTTTAGGACCATCCCTTGACTCTACTTGAGTCGTCTAGCAGTTTTGGACTTGGTTAATCCACCGACCCGTAAGGTCCTACTTGTGAGGCACTAGCTCACTGGAATACACATCTTGCATTCCAGTCCTACTCAAAAGGACTATATTCACAAGTGTTACTCCGACACTTGATTTTGTTCTCTGGGGGCAACCTTTGCCCCTTAGGACTACTTGTCCATGTGATGAGAATACCAACTCATCCACTTAATACACCCCCAACTCCTTGGGTTGTTCCAGCATTTATTAGAGGTAGCCCCGGCTACCATTTCAAGGACTTGAGTCCTCTTCCGTATTTGACCTTCCACGGTCATTACCTTTGGTCTCACATTCATGAGCACCAACCTCAACTATATGAGGATAATCTTGTGACTCCTTTATTGTTTTGGAGTCTCTATCTTTCCCGTGATCCCAACTTTAGTTGTTTACCACAACAACCTTAGCCAATTTGCTGAGACAAATGCTTATCCGGATCACATCCTTAACTCAATGAGGAAAACCTTGCACTGTTCCCAAGATCCCAAAGTCGTTCCATTATTGGCCCTTTTCTATCCACCACCTCGTCTACAAGTTCACACATGAACTGTAATGGAGAGCCATGTCTTCCCGACTTGCTACTCCTCAAGGATAGGCCCACTCCTCGGACCTTCCGATGCCAACACTAGTGGTGATATACTTGAGCACCAATAAAAGTCGGACTAAGGAACAGCTCCGATACCACATTGTAAGCGACTAATTTTTCCATTTCTACTTTAGTCACTTAACCACACCTCCGACCACTTGGAGGAGTCTCATTCACAACCTCCATCAGTCCAATTCAGGACTTGGGACTTGCTAACCCCAAGAATGGCATCCATGCCACTCAACACTTGCACCTGGTCCAAGTGCTCCACGTGTCCGGTCCCAAAACCGACACCCAAAGGTACCACTGACATCTCGGCCCGTTACGCTAAGGCCATGCCCATTCACCTTTGCTGCGCAAATGGTCCAATACCACTTGCATCACCATCCCGTCTCTCCAAGACTGGGCCATCTGTCTACGAGGGGTCATCCTGGATCCACTCCTTAGCATCCTTAGGATGCCCACAGACCTGGGGAATTGCCTTCCCCAAAGTCCCTTTGTCAGTTCCTACCAAGTCCCTTTCTGCCCCTGGCCGTGTTTGCCAACACTGCCACTGGATCGAGGCCCACAGGCCCGACCACTAAGTCCCACGGTCCTCTAGGACTTCCTCACCACATGACTGTGTCCTTGGTCACAACCCCAGAGGACTGCTCCTCTTCCTTTCCACAGTCTGGGCCTTTGGGACAACATTTCGGAACACCGTGGCCTTACGCGAGCCACCTGGGTACTCTCCCCACCTATCGCCTTTAGGTGCTCTAGCCATGGGCTTAGAGTGGGTTCCGTTGAGCCACACCAGGTATCCAAGTAGGTAGTGCCACCCACACTTGGACTGGGAGCATCGGCCAGTCGATCTCCCGGGGGAACTAGAGCCGGCTCTTGAACACTTCACCAAGCTACCCCGCTTGTCGGTCTGTGTTCACTCTAGTCTTGGACTTCCCAGCGGACAGCTCATCACCCAACACTGGGTCCGGCCTTCCTGGGCCAAACTGGCCTTTCCTGGCCAAACTGGCTCCACTGCAGTCCTCCCCCTACTATACTTTTGGAGCTCACCAAACCCCCCAGGGTCTGGGAGACGAACGCTTTGGGCTTTCACCCTCTCAGGCTCCGGACTCGGACTCGGACTCGGACTCGGACTCGGACTCGGATTCGGACTCAGACTCGGGCTCGGGCTCGGTCTTGGCCTCGGCCTCGGTCTCAGTCTCGGTCCCGATCTCGGTCTCGGTCTCGGTCTCGGTCCCGGTCTCGGTTCCGGTCTTGGTCTCGACTTCGGACTCCATCTCGGACTCCATCTCGGGTCCATCTCGGGTCCATCTCGGACTCCATCTCGGACTCCATCTCGGGTCCATCTCGGACTCCATCTCGGACTCCATTTCGGGTCCATCTCGGGTCCACCTCGGACTCCATCTCGGACTCCATCTCGGGTCCATCTCGGACTCCATCTCGGACTCCATTTCGGGTCCATCTCGGGTCCACCTCGGACTCCATCTCGGACTCCATCTCGGGCTCCATCTCGGGTCCATCTCGGACTCCACTTTGGACTCCATCTCGAGTCCATCTCGGGTCCACCTCGGACTCCATCTCGGACTCCAACTCGGGTCCATCTCGGACTCCACTTCGGACTCCAACTCGGGTCCACCTCGGACTCCACTTCGGACTCCAACTCGAGTCCATCTCGGACACTCCCACGTGTCATGTGTTGGTCCTTTTGGGTCCCTTTTTGGAGCCTTGCCTTTTGCTCGCTTCGTGCTCGTTCCTCGAGCACTTCGTTGGGAGTTCCACTCCCGCTCTTGACTTTTCAAGTCGGAGCTTCTGGTCCAAACGTGTTACGCTCGTTTGGCTCTCGCTTCGGCCACTACCATGTGGCGCCCTTCCGGCTCCACTTTGGGGCCTAGGGATTTTGTGTCTCACAGTATGTTGTTCTTTGGATACATTAAAAAATTTATTTTCTCATTTTTATTCTTTATCGATATATAATAGTATCTAGAAACAATTTGTTGCTCAATTAAGCCAATATTATGGCTAAGTTTTAATTCTTTTGCTTTTCTATTTGCAAGTCCTTGAATTGATAACAATTTTGCATCTAGAATTGATGTCCATTCAAATTTTCTCTTTGTTATAATTTTTGCCTTTTATACTTAAATGCCCTTATAGCCCTTAATGTTCTTACACCCAGTTGATTAGTTTCCTAAGATTTTTTAATTGATCTAAGAATCAACAATACTTCCACCAGGGTTTGCTGAAATCTTTCGTTTTCTTTTGTTCCCTTGCTACAAAACCTGATTTGAGTTTCAGAAGCGTGCGTACATGGAGGGCACCCCCTCCTGCTCCATTTTTTCTAGCATCCGCCGGGTCATGATTGCAGAGCACACTGAGCGGTAAAGTTTGTAGATCAGCCGACAAACTATCAGCCATCCAAAAGCCGAGCCCACGCATCCTGTGGCAGCCGCCACCACGCACAGCACTCCAGCCGCCACCCCGGCCCAAGTATCCGTCTCCGACGAGCCCAGCTCCCAACTCTCCCACGCCGCAAACGCCTTGAACAGTAAACCCATCGCCACCGGCACCAAGATCCAGGTGAGCAAACCGCGCCCAGCGGACAGCGTGAGCGCCTTGGAGGAAACGACGCCCAAGATCCATGCCAACAAAGCGAGAAACTGTACCGGTTGTAGCCAGTCCGAGACTTGAAAGAGCGTGAACTTCCGATTCTTCTGGAGTTTGTACGCGGCCGCCACAAAAGTGACTGTGGCAAGCACACTCCACAAGCTCACCACTTCATTCCCAGAAGCAAGATCGCCGCCGCCGCCGGTGCCAAGAGCACTATAAAACGCACTCCCACTGTAATTGCCACGCACCACAGACAGCCCGTGAAGCAGCGCACCTTCAAACCTTCTGCCACTAACCGGTGCCGCTGGAGGGAAAGGGCTCAACGCCTTGACAACCAAGCTCTTGGCCAGAGTCGCCGCCGGGAGGAGCTCCGCAATGTCAACTCCTATTCCCCAGCGCCGAAACTCGCAGGCAATCACGAGCAAGCACGCGACGCAATTCGCAAGGCAGAGCTGGGCATAGAGCAGCAGCGCCTTGAGAACACCGAGATCACTTCCATAGCGACCAGCAGCAAGGGGCAGCACTGGGAGGAGCAGCGACACGCCAAACATGACGAACTTCGTTACTTTGTCTTCGGGCATGGGCACCTCCTCGCTCATTGGCAACCTCACCCTCACCTGACTAGCAGCCACCAAGCATATCACTCCCAGGTCTGTGAGAGTTCCTGGGCTGGATGCGAACACCTCGCGCACCCATGCCCAGCCAGCTGCCGGCGTCTTGGACATACCATAGAGCGGGATGCTGCCGAGAGCTATCCACAGCAGGGAGATCGCCGCTAGGACGGTGAACCTGTGAGGCAAGCCCCAGTACCTCGGGGGCCTGCGCGAAAACGGGTGCGTGAGGATCCACAAAGCCATTGCCCTAGTTTGGAGAAACCCTTTGAGGCCTCTTCCTTTTAAAGATTCGTGATAAAGGGTATATCTCTGCCTGAAAACAAAGTGAGCAGCAAACCCTTAAGTTTTCCCTGCAAGCAAATGCTTGACGTCCATAAAAGAATCGAAACGAAAGAGCTTACCACGGCCAACATTCCATTCGCAGTAATGCCGAAATGAATCTTTTAGTTTTTCTCTTCGCATCTTCTGCCTCCTGCTTCCTCTTCCTATTGTAATTCATGTCTCGTTCTCTTCCAGCTCTCTAAAAGTCTGCTGATATTTAAAAGAACATCACAACTTAACAGTATAGAAAAGAGCTCCATGTTTCTCGCGGATCTCCAAATTTCAGCATAGACCGTGCTTGAGGAAGCTTCTGAAATTCCTCCCACGTCGAGAATTCCAGGCTCTTCGGCGCGATCCAGTGCCCGAGCGGCGGAAGGCATCACCATCAGCATCAACTGGGGGTCGCGGCGAAGCTGATGCTCCCCAGCGCGACCATCTCCTTGTAGCGCCGTGGATCCAAGCGAGCGACCAAAACTTGTCAAACAAAGATTTCGCCCGCTAACTAAAATCTCTCCAAAATCGGCCAAAACGCTTGCTCCTCTAGTCCTCTCCAGCATCACCACTTGCGACTCACCACTGCTCGCGTTCTATGCAGGGACTACTCGGGATTGTCTTCTTCATTGGTATCACTCGCGAGCTTGGTCCTCCTCCGTGCTCGTTGCTGGGAGTTCCAAGTAGCATTGTTATCACACTTCTCCACTGCCCCAGCCATTTCGACCACCATCTTCGCTGCCGGTGTTCCAGCCTCTGCCACCTGTTCCAGCCTCCAGCACACCAGCATTGTCGCTGCCTGTCGTCCAGCCGCAACGACCATCCTCGCTGCCGGTGTTCCAGCCTCCGCCACCATTGTCGCCAGTGTTCCAGCCATTTCACCGCCGGCGTTCCATCCTCCGCCACCATAGCCTCCAGTCCACCATCACCAGCGTTCCAGCCACCGTTATTGTCATCAGTTTCCCGGGGAACTCCACCACCTCGCGGAGGTTGCACTGCTATACCGTCCAACGAAGCTATTATCTGTGCTTTCACTGCAGAAAGAGAAAGGTTACAAACACAAAAGCAGCTACATGATGGATTTGCCTATGAGATCTCCTCCATTCAACTGTCCAATATGGCATGATGGCATTTTCGTGGCTGCGGCACAGATCATATCTAACTTGAAGAAAAACTTGAGAAAACAGGGAGAGAGCTCCTTTCAAGCTTCGGCCAGCCTTCATGCTCACTGGATGGGACGTGGTTCACAACCTCATAGACTCTCTCAAGGGGAGTTGCCTTTTAGGAGTTGCCTTTCCAGTATCGTTCCCCACCTTTGCCTTGACCAAAATAGAGAAATGTTGTTTATACATTTTAAGTTGATCAAGTGATTACAGAACACAAGAACTTCCACTAGCTCATGAAAAAGCACAGTATGCACATTGCCATTGTTAAAGAAAGGTGCTGAAAAAAAAATTAAGAAAAAATAAATATTGGAAAAACAATGAGAATTCAGAAGTGAAAGATGTGCTAGACAGTGATTTCTGATTTTTGAGATGGATGAGAGAATGTTAAAACTAAATGATAACATTAATTAATGAAAAGGTTATTATAATTTAAAAAATAAAACTAAAAACTTGGGTATATATAAGGTTTTCTTCTTTGTTTCATTCTTTATTTCTGGATTGCTTATCCAATAGCATGTTCAATTTTTGTATCTTGTGTTAAATTTTTATAGCTTGACTTTTTAAGTATATAATACAATTTATTTTTCTTCGATACATAATACATTTGATTCTTTGCAAGATTCTTCACTTTTATAGTGATTGTTGGTATGTAACACATTTATTTTTATTTTATTTCTTGGATTTCTTTACAAAGCACATATTAAGTCTATATGTATGTATAAATGTCTTTTAACTTTCTATAAATAAATTAAATTAAATTTTATCGTTATATAATCTATTGTATACACTATAAACAATAGGGAATGGAAAAGGTGCTTATTGCAATGCTCACCAAATAGTACAATAAGAGGTGCTAGTGCTTCTGTGGAATGCAAACCGCATAGTCTAACACAATCTGGTAAAAACATTTGGTTGGAGATTTCAGGTGTTAGTAGCTTATTCAATAGTTTATTAAAATATTTAAATTGAAAACCTTTCAAAGCTTAAAACTACAAAAATCTATAAATATTTTTATATAAAATTTTTTCTAATATTTATTAAAAAAATTTAATATTATAGACTTTGGGATTTTTAAATTAATTAATAACTAAAACAAATAACAAGCAAAAACTAATGAAATTATAAAAAACAAATGTATTACTATTTTGCTATCTAAAGTGAAACTATTCATCTTTAACATCAATATTTATATATTTTATTAAAAATATATTCTAAATTTATTTAAATTTAATATTATATTCCTCTGTTTATGTTATGATTCATAAAATTTATGTTAAATTGTTATTTAAAAATAAATTAAATTAAAAAATATTAAATAAAATTTAAAAATAAGCTCACAGTATCTAGAGTAAAATTGAAAAATATTAATTGACATTTTACTAAGATTTTAGTTATTTATTATAATTATAAATTAAGTAGGACTTATATATTATAGGTAAATAAAAATAAAAATAAAACTTAAACATAACCTTGAGCCTTCATGTACTTCACCAGTTAATATATTGGTTTCACAAAATAATATATAAATTTTTTTATATTTAATTATATAGAATACTAATATAAAAATAATTATTGTTTAATTTTATTAGTGCAAGTAGTCAATCACAATTATTTGAATAATTAATATAAATATCCAAATAAACATCATATCAAGAAGCTCAACTAAAGTGAAAAGATATGAATTTCTAATGAATATGCATAGCCACAAATAAAAAATAAAAAATATAAATAAAAGTTTGCTTTTATTTCTTAATTTATATTACTTCCTTTATACTGATGTTTTTTCTAAATTGACCATGACTTACATTTTTAATGTTAGATAAATATTATTATCCAAATTTTTTAAACTAACAGTAAATATAAAAGTAAAATTTCATACATTTCTAAAGAATTTTGATAAAATAAACAATAAATAATTTTGAAATTTATAGCAATACTATCTTATCCAAAAACAAAAAAAAAATAGTAAAACTAAGTTAATTGTTAATAGTGCTGATGTTAAGTTTTAGCTGAACAACACCATAACTAATGTTAAAATATAGTTCTTTACTAAAAATATAGAATAACACGAAATAACTGATTTTTATTTTACTATTAAAAATTAATATGATAGTTTTATATTCAGAATAAATAATAAATAAATAAAATAAGTGTACAATATTTAAATATGACTTTAATTTTAAAAAGCTTTAGAGACAAATAAAAAATTAAAACTTTTTATTAATTAATATATTTTATTTAGAATACTTTCTATACTCTATTTTTTAATGGTTTATTTGGTTTTATTTTTTATTTACTTGTGACTCCAAAAACTATCAGCATGTATTGTTAAATGTAAAATGTACTTTTTGAGCCGTACTTAAAAACACTCATTGTATATTTTTAGTATAGTCTTCTTAATAACCTTGATTTTTCTATATTATTACTTTGTTGTGTGCCTTTAATTTTTAATTGAATTATTGTTTTCCTCAATTAAATGGTTTTTAAATTTAAGATTTATTATTTTTTGTCTACTTAAGCTAACCAGAATGCTAATGGATATATTTAGAATTTAGTTGAATATAATGGGATATTCTACCATCTAACAGTGGTTTAATTTTATATTTATCTGGGAGTGCTGAACTTTCTAGGCCACTGGATCTAGCCAATCACAACTATCCGATAGGGGGTAATTGTAAAGAGGTTATTTTTTTAACCATATCTTAGTGAATAATTGTGCTGATGTTTGCTCTCAGCCAATGGGAAGTGGCCAAGCTACATGGGGCGAGAGAAGAAGGCACTACAACATGTGTCACATGCAATGTGTTGACTATGACTGCACCTGTTGCCTATTTGTGAGACACAAATCCCTAAGCCCTAAAGTGGAATTGAAAGGGTGTCAAATGGTAGTGGCCGAAGCAAAAGCCAAACGAGTATAACACATTTAGATTAAAAGCTCCAACTTAAAAAGTTGAGAGTGGGAGTGAAACTTAATGAAATGCTTAAAGAATAAACACAAAGCAAGCAATAAGTGAGTCTTTAGAAAAAGGACATAAGAGGACCAACACATGACATATGGAAGTGTTGAGATGGAGTCTAAGATGGAATCTAAGATGGATCTAAGATAGAGTCTGAGATGGAGTCTAAGATGGACCTGAGATGGAGTCCAAGATGGACATGAGATGGAGTCCGAGATGGACCTGAGATGGAGTCTAAGATGGAGTCCGAGATGGACTTGAGATGAAGTCCGAGATGGACCCAGGATGGAGTCCGAGATGGAACCAAGACTAAAACCGAGTCCGAATTTGAGTCAAAGCTGAGTCCAAGTCCGAGTCCAAATCTGAGTCCGAATACTAATACAGGCTATTGGGTGAAAACCCAAAGTAATCATCCCCTAGGGGCTATAGGGGGTTCCCAAAGTATAGTAGGAAGAATATGGAATGTTAATGTGACCTATGCCCATGTGTTGGATGATGATATATCCACTAAGGAGTCCAAAGCTAGAGTGAATATGGATTAACAAATGGGGTAGCTTGGTGAAATGTTCAAGAGGCGGCTTTAGTTCCTCTAGAAGATCGAATAATCAATGCTCTTAGTTCAAATGTGGGTGGCACTACTTACTTGGATGCATAGCGTGGCTCAACGGAACCTCACTTTAGCCCCATAGCTAGAGCATCCAAAGGTGAAAAGTGGGGAGAGTACCTATAAGGTTTGTGTAGAGCCATGGTGTTCCAAAATGTTATTCCAAAAGTCTTGAAAAGAAAAGAAAACTATGGAAAGGAAGAAAAGTAGTCCTCTGGTGTAATGGCCAAAGATATGTTCATATAGTGAAGAAGTCCTAGAGGACAATGGGACTTAGTAGTCGAACTTGTAAACCTTGATTTAGTGGCAATGTTGGCGAACCACAAATCGAAAAACACTTAGTAGGACCAAAAAAGGGATATTGGGGAAGGTTGTTCCCCATGTTTGTGGGCATCCTAAGGATGTTAAGGAGTGGATCTAGGATGATCATTCATGGATGGATGGCCCAGTTTTTGAAAAATGGGACTATGATGTAGGTGGTGTTAGATCACCGGTATGACAAAAGTGAATGAGCATGGCTTTAGCGTAATGGGCTGATATATCAGTGATACCTTTGGGTGTTGGTTATGGGATCAGACATGTGGAGCACTTGGACCAAGTGCAAAAGTTGAGTGGTATAGATGCCATTCTCGAGGCTAACAAGCCCCAAGTCCGGAATAGGACTTAAGGAGGTTGTGAGTGAGACTCTTCCAAGTGGTCAGAGGTGTGATTAAGTGATTAAAGTAGAATAAAAAATTTAGTTGCTTACATTATCGAACAAAGAGGAATCTGATTTGCTCTAAGCCTGCGCGAAGCTCGAAAATCCATTGCCTCCCAAATTGTTCAAGGCCTTCTCGGATGCTGAGACATCACATTATTTATCTGAAAAGCGGCATGATTTTGAGAAGTGGCATTCTAATAATCCCATTAGAGCATCAAATCACAAAAAACAAGCACCAAAGTGCACATTATCACAGCAACAATGCAGGAATCCCGCGAAACAATGCAAGAAATTGCAAGGATTCTGTTCAGAAATCCATACCCTAGGTAGATTGATTGCAATCTCCAATCCAAAACCCCACTACCCATACAACGCCAAATTAACCCTTGCTCTTAAAGAGAGACATAGGGACAAGGGAAAAAGGAAGTCTGTTCGATTGGCTTGCTAGTTGGTATGAGATCTAATAGTTCTCTATGGACAAAGATTTAGCTATTTGGACCTCCACACAGCCTGCTCACTCAATCCAAGCCATTGATTCTAACGGTATTCATATGTTGATTAAACCTTTGGTTTGATAGTCTGTGATTGTAGCTTAAATTGGCTTCTTTGAAAATTTGGTGCCAAGAACATCCAAGTAGTTATTGACAAATCCAAATCTAGCATGTTGGGTTTTTGTGAGAATCTTCTATAGCACATAAAGATATTCTTGAAGGAGCATATTCTGCTTCATTGTAAGAATATTCTAGAATTCTGAGAAACACAAATCAATCTAGGCTGTTGGTTGATCTAGCTAGCAAAGTGTTCCAATGTTTGTGGCAAAGGCTCCTCTTTTCTCGAAGAAAGCACTACTACACATGTCATATGTAAAGTGTTGACCAACATTGACACTCAACCTTTTGCAATGGAGACCAAGGTTTAGTGGAGAGTGTTTACTATGACAGTAGGCTTGACTATTGGTGCCTTTAGATTGTGATTCAAATTTATATTTGAATCTCTTTCCCTCAAATTAGGGTTTTGTGAGTTATGGCACATGCTCTTGCCAATCCCTAGCAATGACACCTCACATTCATCCCAAATGTACAAATCCCTGCATGGCACCTTTCTTTTCTCGCTGCTGGTTTGCTGCCTGTTTTGGGAATTGAGATGAGTTGTGATGCCATTGGAGCTGCTGTTGTAAGTGGATTTTCTTGTAGTGAGATTGTATTTTCTCAAACTTCATATCCAGTCACTAGCGGTGGTGTGATGCCTCTAGCAACATGTCTAAACCACAAAAAAACAATTGAAAAAGTAAGCTATTCTCTTTTCAATGGAAGTTTTGAGAATTATTTTATGTTCTTTAGGTGGCAGCACAAGTTCTAGAGAATGCAAAAGTGAAGGAGTCAAAATTTGTAGTAGTAGTTATAACAATTAGTCCTAGCTTGAGTTTATACTTGGATGGTAATGTTCTTTGTGATTTTTCTTGGGCTTATTGTTATGCCTAGTGCTGGGAAGATTATGTTGGGCATCATATTGAAAAATTGCTTGGCATGTAGTTTCTCAGCCACTAACACTAGAGGAGGGGCATTCATGGCTCATATGCTTCTCATTCTGGCAGATCCACATGGTCATCAATATGGTAAATTTTTTACTTTCTTTACCATGTGAATTTAAGGGTGTAGAGATTGGGACACTAGGTGTTGATTGCTGGCCAGACTCTGATAATAAGTTCTATCTCTTGCTAATTATGCTACCATGGTAATGGAGTGTGGTATCAAAAGATTTTAAGTTATCCAGGTGGCAATACATAATGCTCTTGCTAATTTAACCAATGACAAGTTGTACCATGAGGTAATAGATTATGTATGTCTTTGGTGGCATCACTAGATCAAAATCCAAAACTGGTAGAGATTTATTTTGATTAATGGGTTACCCTAAGAGAGTGAATATTCTATTATGTGAATAACTTTATTTTTAATTCTTTATGAATAAAATAATCAAATTTACCTAAAATTATTTTGTTTTATAAAGTATTAGAATATTTGAATATTTTAGGTCAAAATTAACTTTTATAATTTAATTTAACAGTATTTACAAATATAATAAGAAAATTATATTCTGTACAAATGGTTTATCTAAATATTACTAAAACATATAGAACCTAATACTAGGTGATGGTATATCAGATGTGGGTTGACTTAATTTTATGAATGTGTAAGACTATAATCAAATCTTCAACTGTTAATACAAAAAAATTAAACAACTTTAACAATAAGAGTATGTATTATATTTTTATATATAGCCTTAGCTATTTATAATCTAACTCATTATAAAAAAACTAAGATTATGTATGTAATATTTGATTAGTCAGTAATATTTCGAAATCTTTTTCCTAACTATAAATATAATTTATTGTGTATAATACTATGGAATATAATATTTGAATTTATAGTTTCTGTAACATATATATATAACAATAATTATTTTCTTGACTGTATTTGGGTTGTAATATATTAATTTTCTTAAAAACTTATTGTTCTATATTCTAATTAAAATACATAATTAAGTAATGTCTTGCAGTAATTATTCTCTTTTATTTGATAAAATCTTAATATAAGTTTATCCTAAGTAAAAATATAATTTACATATACCATATTATTAATAATATAAAATTCATTTTTACTTTTCTCTGGGTTAGGTATGTTTCTAAATATATTCATATTTCCAAATAATAATTTGTATCTAATATTTTTATTAATGAATATTTAAAAATATATTTTGTTCTAAATATTTATATTATCAAGTTTACAAGAATTAGATTTTGTATTCATCTAGCATTTTTTAGCATAATTCCCTAAATTCTTCTTTCAAAGTGAAATACAATATTTGTTGTTTTGATACTATTCCAATTTTAATCATACTCCCTTATTTAAACGTGCTATTGGCATATGGCATCCGGCGTCTTTTATTCCATTTTTAGAATATTATTTCTGAATATACTTATAATCTAACGGTTCAAATTCAAAAACTTGAAATAAATGGCATAGATCAAGTGCCAAAGGGGTGGCAACGCTTCAATGTGATTTTAATGACGCTCCAAATCAAGTGAAATTTTTTAGGGCGATCGGGCAGATTGGGGCAAACATGGGGCGAGAGGAGCATCGCTGCAAAAAGAGCATGGATGCTGCCATCCTCGAGGACCGGGCCTTCATCCAGAACGAGGCCAAGGAGAAAATGGGAGGAGTAAACAGGTGGCGTTCCTGTGTCACAGACATCGAGTCCCACGAGTGACTCTGGTTTCGGCTGGATGTGTTTGTGTCGAATCAAGAGCAGGTGATGGAGCGGCCACTGCTCAATCTCATGATGAAGTACGCCTACACCACGACTTGGCTGCGGGACGCTCCTGCCATGCTATAAGTTGGTACATGGAAGGTAAACTTCACTGGATTCCACTTCAGCCTCCATTGTTTGTTCTTGTAGATGGGGAAGATCTCCAAGAATTGGCTGCAATGTCTTCAAATTCCAGTGCCCTGGATTGAGTTGGCCATTGCGTACTATTCTGCTGTCAAAAGGATCATCCTATAGAGGCGAGAACTGGCTGGTTCATAAATTTTGTGATTTACAACTGTTTTACAGTTTTGGAGCCAATTGAAATATCCAGTGTTTTTAATGAGAGCTGATGCATCCCCAAACGGAGATTGTAAGGTGTTGCTGTTTTCCTGGATGGAAACTCTTCCGTCGTAGCATCCAGTTGGGACTTGGTAATACTTTTCTCTCCATCTTAGAACTTGATAAAAGATGCTAAACTTACCATGACGGTTGAATCTCTGGCAGCTATGGCAAGAGTGTCAGCGCAGGAGACAACACCAGGACAAAAATGAAGCTCTTGGCAGACATGAGGCTTGGAAGGGACAACTTTTACACTTTACTTCCATCAGTCGAGAAGAACCGATCCATCACAGTCCTGAAGAACAGCAAAGTTAGAAGACAAGAATTTAAATCTTGCAAAGCTACTCCTGTCGATGAAACAGTCGTGGAAGTGCAAGCGAAGAACTCCTGCTGGTATCGTCCTGTCCCAATCGGTGTGCTTGCTCAGAGTGTCCCTGATGATTCTCTTGGCTTGAGGACAGGATCTCGAGTAACTGTGGTAGCCATTCTTGTATCCTCCACTCTCATCATGATCCAAAACACTAGCTCAGAGACAGCAGAAGCAAAACCAAAATGTTCCCTCTCCAACTTCCCATCCTCAGGTATTGCAGCTTGGCATGTCTTCTTCCTCCTCGAATTTTCTTGGCAGTAATCGATGATCTGAAGATGAGAGTCGTTCCGTGATGAAGTGGGTCACTGATACAAGGCTCTTATAGTCCAGGTTAAGCCGTCACAAACCGTGTCTGCTGCCTCTAATGAGTGTTTCCATGCTTAAGAAATCCTTTGACATCATCCAAATCCAGGGAAGCTAGCGCTCATAGTTTGACAAAGTTGAACCTCTGCACAAGAAATAGGAAAATTCAGCCAACTAAAGAAAGGTTCTGAAAGGACATATGTCTGTAGGCCGCATTTTCTATTCCATTTCCAAGCTTTCACTTTGTTCTGTTTCTTAAGATTTTTGCTTTTTCTTCTTCTTCACGATGTTCTGCCCTTCTTTTTCTTCTTGTTTTCCTTCTTTTGGTATATGACGCTCAATGGTCAATGCTAAAAGTATAATGGGTAACGAGATATGGGTCCGACAAGCTTGCCAAGCTTCAAATCTTCATTGTCGTCCATTACTTCTTTGCTGGCTATAGGTGAATATTTATTATTAGTGCTATTATTACTTTATCTGGTGTTTGTAGGAGGACTGCCTTGGATCCCAACAGCACAGTTTCTTGCCACAACAGAGGCCATGAGTTTTCAAATCTGTAAGAGTTTAAAAAGTTTTGTAATTATAAAAGAAAAAAGTACTATACTGAACTGTACCTTGATCTTAGTGAATCAAAATAGCTTTTTCTCCTGGCTATGGAATGGGCACTTATTTTTGTTCTCTACCTACCCGCTTTATTCCTATCTTGCAGTACTATTATAGCAGAGACTCCAGCTCTGCTGGAATATAAATTGATACCAGAGCATTGATGAGCATCCTGCAGCTCAGCCAGAACTTTTTTTTTTGTCAAGGATATTTCACCTTATGATATGTTTGACTTTGCAGGTTGAGCTTGATTCCGAAGGAGCACATATGTACAATGCTGCTGTTGCTCTTCGCGACACTATGATCGAGCTTGAGGTCGCAATAGAAGGTGGAAAGGACAGCTTGTCAATGGCTGCTCAAGCAGGTGGTGAAACTGTCAAGGCACCTGGGAATCTCGTCATTAGTACACCAAACAGTTCTCTTTTCTCGTGAGCTTACATTCTTCCTTTTTTCTTCCAAAAGGTACTCCGACACTAGAGCATACCGTCAATCCAAGCTCGCAAACATCTTCCACGCCAAAGAACTGGCAATGAGATTCAAGGTATTCGTCTAATGCTTTGAAATCTCTCCCGCCTTTCTCTTTCGTCAATGCTTTCTCTTTCACTGATTAAGCCGAAGGAGTTGACATCACAGCCAACGCTGTTCATCCAGGGTTTATAATGACACCTTTGATGCGGTACACATTCTACATAATGAGTTTGTCTCTTTGCCTTGTCATTGTTTTTGGTTACTTATGGAACTTTGATCTTCATGCAGGGGTTCTCAAGTTCTTCTCCAGCTTCCTTTGGAAAAATGTGCCATAGGTAAGAAGAATTCTCCCAATAATCTGGAAGTTTTTTGTGACTAATATGTGATCGATCTCTCAGGGCGCTGCTACAACGTGATACGTGGCTTTACATCCAAGCCTCAAGGACGTCACTGGGCAATACTTCGTGGATTCCAACAAATCCAACTGTAGCGCTTATGGCAGAGATCCCGAGCTCGCTCACAAGCTATGGACCTTCTCCCAGGAGTTTATAGACAAGCATTCTCCATCCTAAAGGTAAAAGGTTGATGGTGCTAGAGAGTGAGCGAGCAAACGAGGACAACTCGGCAATGATTTGTGGATAGACTGTATTTACTCTTCTCGAAAGCTCGAGCTCGAGCTTGATCAAAAGTAAGACGCGTTGCCTACATTGCACATGACTAAAACTTTGGTTTCGAGCATGTTGTCCATCGCGTACTTGACACCCTCTCGTTGGATTCCAGAGTCTTTGATCCCACCATATGGCTGGCTATCAACGCACATGCTTGGCGAATCGTTGAGGCAAACTCCTCCAGCCTGTGAGGATCAAATAATTATCAAACAGTTGATCAATACTTTCTATATCTCAAATGCAAAGCTACCTCTATATGCTGAAATGCATAGAAGGCCTTGTTTAGATCACACGTAAAGACGCCGGCTTGGAGACTGTGATGCGTGTTGTTAGCTTCCATCACGGCTTCCTTGAAATCACTGCGTCACCACCGTTTAAGTTTAGAGAAAAACAAAGGAAGTAAAGAAGAACTTCAGTGGCTAAGAAACTTTGAGAGCTGACTTGTATGAGTAGAGAAGGATCACAGGACCGAAAATCTCTTCCTTCCTTCTGTCCGTGTCAAAGGGAGCATCTTCCAGGATCATTGGCTCCATGAAAGCTCCCTTTGCTTACCACCAATAAAAAATTTAGTGCCTGCCTTCACTGCACCGTTCACGCTCTTCTCCACTATAGCATCTTGTGACTCGGATATCATGGGCCCAATGTACGTGTCATCTTTGTAGTCTCCACCTTTGAGTTATTTAACAGCAGCGATCAATGCATCGTTCATCTTCACAACCAGCACCAAATACGTTAGATCAAAGCTGCATTTGTGATAAATAAATATAATAGAATTTAAAGACAAGTTTAAAACAATAATAATTTTATAAGCTATATTAATATGTGATCATGTTCACCTTTATATAATTGCTTATTAGTGAGTAGTGTTGAATAAGTAAATAGTAATTTATTTTTTATTGGAGTCCATAGCTTTATCATAAAGCATTATTACAGTTTTTTGTTAAGATGAACATTATATCTACTTTAAGTATATTTTTAAATGTAAAAACAAATATATAATAGAAATTTTATTATTCTTTAGTAAACTATGCAATTTAGAGGCAATATTACAGTTAAGTAAAAATTAATGTTAAAGGTATTATTACAGTTCAGATAAAAACACTTTAGCTCAATATGCAATCAAAATTATAATTTCCCAAAATTAACCTATTATGTTTTGTTAGTATACATTTTTTTTTAATGAGCATTTAATTTATTTTAAATCATGGCAGCAATCTTGTAAATGTGTTAAGGTTTTTGTACTTTTTTATAAAGGCAATAGAAGAATTCAATTTCGAATTTAGTGATGATTAAAATATGATCTTATCTTCCCAAACATTTGCATCATTATCTAATTGCATTATTTTCCATTTCTCTGGAGATGAATAGTTGCAAAATTAAGATAAATTTAACCTTGCATACAATCAAAAATTTTAACATTGAACAATTAAAAATGAAGATCTATTTATCTTGGGTATGATATATCTCCCTGAAAATATTTCAGCATACTCATTGTTCTATAGAACAAAACCTTTACAGAACAAAGAGTATTTTATTGATTCAATACTATATTATTAAAATTAAACATAATTTTGTTGTGCAAAGATGGGTATATAGTAGATACAATAGAAAATACAGTACAAGACTAGA
>NW_003314354.1:280076-336498 GCF_000143415.4 Selaginella moellendorffii | reverse complement strand
TATAAACTACTCATTGCTATCTCTTATGGCTTGACATCCAGATGATAAATATTCCAACCATCTTCAGTTCCACCAACTAATAAATCATAATGATATAACGAATGCACGATACAATGAATATAGATGGTAGTAAATTCTTGACAAATTAACCTTGTATGCATTTAAAATAGTAAGTTTGCCAACCAAGATACATTCCCAGCAGAGCTGGGATCCTTGCTATGGCAAGAGAGCACGGGTCTTAGGAGAGTGATGGTTATAAGCTTTCATTCATGAGGGTGTAAACTTACAAAAGAAGTATGGTGGATTATATGCAACAAAAAAGAATAATTTGAAAGATGATATATATAAAATTAAATATAAAGGGAAAGGATTTTTAAATAAAAGTGCACATTTTATTCCAATTGGTTAAGGGTATTAGGATACTCGGGGGGTTTAATATCTTAGGGTTAGAGTAGGATGACCTCCCAAAATGTTGAAATTCCAGAGTTTTCTCAAATAAAACAAAACGTGGTAGCAAGCTAGATAGATTTATTTATGTATGTTTTAAAATGTTAAACCAGACATATAATAGAAATTCTATTTTTATTTAGTAAAGTGTGAATGTTAGAGGCATCATTATAGTTCACATAAAAGGAATTTAACTCAGTATGCAATTAAAATTATAATTTCTCTAAACTAATCTATTATTTTTTGGTAGTCTATGATTCTTTGGTTTTGTGAAAATTTAATTGCTTTTAAAGCATGACAGCAATCCTGTAGATGTATTTAGGGTTGTGCATTTTTAAATAAAGACAATAAAAACATCAAATTCAAATTTAATGACAATAAAAAATGATTTTACTTCCCCAACATGCATTATTATTTATTTACATTATTGTACATTTCTTTGGAGATGAATACTAGGAAATTTTAGATAAATTTAACTTTATATATAATAAAATTTTCTAATATTGTAAAATTAGAAAAGAAGAATTAATTATCTTGGGTATGTTATATCTCCCAGTGGAGCTGGGGTCTCTGCTAAGATTATGGATTCTGTTATAACTACTGAACTCTGTAATACACTATTATATGATATTTACATAATGTAAGATGGATGTTGTAGAAAATGCTAATCTTGAAGACTGAAATACTTAGTCTGAGAGTTCTAAGACCACATATATAGATTAATATATATAATCTAGCAGTGATAATGTTATTACACTCTATTAATTATAGTACCATAAAAAAATATAACAATATTATTATTTAAGTGCTAGATCTATGTTTATAAAATATATTAATATGTCTTATAATCTATGTTTGTTGATAATCATGTTCTCCTTTAGATAGTTGCTGTGTTTAATAATTTAATTTTAATTTTATGATTGAACAGAAATTTTCTAGATCTTAATAATCTTATAATTTTCTATAATATGTGGTCTGAGAGTTCTAAGCAATTTTCTGGCTCTTCCTCATTTTTTTTCTCTCTTTTGTGTTTGGTAGTATGCTCATCAAACGCATGTGTAGCACTGGTGCAACAAAAAAGAGGACACCATCTGCAAGATTTGTCAGCAGGTACATCATCTGTTGTCATGTTTGCTGATTTGCTGATTAAGAATCTTTTCTTTACTTATTATATGTTATCTCTCAATTCCATTCTCACATGGAGGACTTGGGCAGTTACTATTTGATCACTTTCAAATGACTGCCTAGATTAAAACACATGGTAAAAGGGTTGAAATGCTTTTATTCATTTTTTGTGACGGTTTTGCCCCATAAAGAGGCACTTGTACAGGAGGAGCTCATTGTTTGTGGATGCAAGGCCACCTGTGTCTTGCTGAATCCAGGAGCAAAGTTGACTGAAGAGCTCGAGTGATGTCTTCCTTCAAAGGCATCCCAATGGTTTGGAGTTGTATGGCATTGAGTCATGTAGAGCTGTGCATGGCCAGAATGCCAGTCTTTTGCATTTAAACAATTGATATCAAGAGAAAGAAATTATATCTTATAACAATTGATATAATATCATTTGAACTTGTATATAATCAAAATTTTTAACATTGTAGAATTAGAAAAGAAGATCTTGGGTATGCTATATCTCCCAGCGGAGCTGGGGTCTCTGCTAGTTTTAATATATTGAAAAATCAAAACAGTATTTTGCTAACTGCGCAGCATATGCTAAGCAAGTGCTAGTAATTTAACCACTTTGTATCATCATGAGCTTATGAGGTCTTTTGGAATGTAAGCCAAAGAAATGCTGTAACTTACAATGCATTGATTGGGGCCTATATTCAGAATGGCAATTACAATGGAGCTCTCAAAGTTTCCAATCTCATGGATCAAACTGGTGTCAAGCTCAATGATCTCAGCTACTAGCAATGATTGATGCTTGTGCCAGTATGGGGAATTTGCCACAAGCCAAGTCTCTTCTCTTCCAGATTTTGGGAGACACCAGCAAGCAAGAATACCAGAAACAAGCTTAGAAATGTGTTAATCTCTAGTGTGGAGACTTGAGTGCCTCCATACTAGTGTTCCAGGATCCATGGATGGAACCATGGTGATATCGTGTCCTTATCCTCAGAATGGAAGAAGCAAAGAGTCTTTAACGATGTTCTGGGAGATGAGGCTGAATGGATGGACACCATCACCTTTAGCACTCTTTTGAGTGCTTGTAGCCGTGCTGGATTCGTGGATGACGCTCACCCATTGCTAGCTTTGGCTGCGAGAGTTTGATCCTTTGGGCGTGGCAACAAACGAAAACTTTGGTGTCATTAGAGGATATATGCCATTGCAATGCCACAAATGACTTATTCTCAAGCACAATCTCTGCAACACGTAGTGTACGTCCCAGTTCAATCTGAACGAAAACTAATAAAACTAATAAAACAAGCGACTCAAGAGAAGTAGATGAAAAAAGAAGGAAGAGTAAGGAGCGAGGCCTCTTTCTATCAACTCAGAAATGTGCATAGAGATCAAGCTTGTTGCAGCAAATGATGCCCAGAACACAGCAATGTCCTCACGGCTCAACTTAGAGTTGGTGGAGTTGCCCCAGCATTTTGAACGATTAGCATCGATTAACCAACAGTAACGCCATCAGAAGCAAGACCTCGACATCCACTGATTTCATGGTGCTCTAGGAATACCAAGAACTGGACCTTCTTGTATTTGAAGATGAAGGATTCCCCAGCAGTTGATAATGAACCTTTCAAGTCTCCATGACAACCAGCACCATCGGCACTTTTCCCTAATCCCCCTTTCCCCTGATTAACTCCGTGTAGCAGCCAAAATACCACCTCCAAACCGATGGAATTACGTCATAGCATCGCAAGAAAACACAAATCGAATTGCCAACCTCCAAACCCATGGGATTACGTCATAGCATCGCAAGGGCGTAATACAGGTCTTTTCTGCTCGCATAACAGGTGTCCAGCAAATTCACGTTAGCATGAAAACACCCTATCCTATGTCGAACCGCCGAATCCATGCGTAAAACGTAAAACGAAGCAAAGATTAGAATCGCAGAGGAAAAGCCAGAGTCTTCTTGTAGTGACCGTGTCTGTCAGCAAATCAAGAGAGAGAGAGTGAAGAGTAGACAGCAAGTTAGAGCATCTTCATCGGTTGAGGACTATTCACATATCTAGAAAAAAACCTCTCTGACAGCTTCCTGCTCTTTGTAAAACTTCTGGATTTTCTCCTCGGACATGGGGACGTATTTAACTTTCGGACGCTTAAGCGGTGGAGCATTAAACTCCGTCACAGCGCTGTTGATAAATTCTGCAAGCGAGGAATACATTGGTAACTACTCGATCAAAAAGATCAAATAGATGTCTACGAACCTGACAGTGGATGCTGCGAATACCACTCCTGAGCGGGAGAAATGAAGTCAGCTCCCGTGCACTGGACCAACCTCCTGAGTTCCAAGCAATTTTTCCACACTGAAAGACAAGAAAGAAAAAAAAAGAAAAGAAAAATGAGAACCAGAAAGAAGGATCAATGAACTTAACTCTCATATTTTGCATCGCCTCGAGTGCTGCCCAGCTTGTTGTTGACGTTCTTCCATTTCAGTGCATCATCTAGAAACTCCTGCAAGTCCGAAACACTTTGCACTTTCATCTTGGTTCCAAACCGGGTAACGCACGCTTTTCCTCTCGAGTCGCTGCTCTTCTTCAGTAGGCTGTGTGCAATAATCACCCCTATCATCTCGCCGACACAGTTGACAACAGGACCTCCCAGCGAAAGCTTGTGGTCGATCTTCGCGCTCGGCAATACAATGCCCTCGAATGGACATACGAACGAATCAACCATCGGACACTCCACGAGTTGCGTGCTGTTGGGGCCGCTGAACATGAAAACTGAGCCAGAGGCAGGTCCAAATCGGGTAGCCATGCAAGTCTTGAAGCTTTGTTGCTCTTTAGCCTCCAAGTGCACCACAAACTCTTCGGCCTTGGCAATCTTACACTCGTAAAAGCAAGAATTATCCCCGCTGCCGCTCATCCGTGGGAAGCTGACGAAGATAGTGTTGTCATCACCATCGAAACCTTCCAGACATTGAGCCGCAGTCAAGCAGTAACCGTCGCAGCGAACCAGTGATACCATTCCAACTGGGCGACGTGCACTGCCATCGAACCTTGATCCATTCGGGACGATGTGAAGAGCTCCCACAAACGGGGCAACTGCACTGCCTAAATCGTCCTTCGCACGTATGTAGTGATGAACTCCAGACTCGTCGATGATGAGTTCCTGCCTCATCGCCTTGAACCGCTGATACACCAAGCGCGATCTGTATGGACGCACACTCCTGGATTCTGTGTAGGATAGCTTCTTGAAATCCTCATCTGTAATTGCCGCAGCCACGAACGTCTCCTCTAGTGTCGGTTTCCTCGAAGAGGAACTGGTCCAGATCGTATGTGCTGGCTTCCCGGTGATGACAAATGGAGTCTGATCTGTGAGACCATCGCCCGCGCCCGCTGAGTATGCCCGGATCTCGTCCACGTCTGAGACGGAGTTGCCGCTTTTGTCCATGGAGAGGGCAAAGCGACCCACGAGGAGCGTGTCGGGGTCGAAGCCCCAGTGCGCTGCAATCGAGCAGAGCATGAGATACCTCGAGTTATGGAGCCGGAAGAGTCGAGCCTCCTCGCCATTGCCTTTCACCCACACCGCCATTAATCCTTGGAAACCCTAGAAACACAATATAAACTCACTCGAAGCATACGTGGACCAATAACACTACAACACGTGGCCTGGGGTCTCGCCATTTGTAGAGAGGTATCACAGGCGACTTATGTAGGTGACTTATGCTATTGTAGGTGATTATACTGCGAGGTAGTTTTAAAAGCTTTTGCCATCAAACCTTAAACACACAAAATGTTTGTGAAGCACAAAAGCTTTGTCATTTTTAAACCATCTTTAAGAAGATGGCATGTCGCAAATGAAGCAGTTTCCTGCCATGAACAAGCTTTGAATTCGTCAGAAGCTCTCTCGTGATGAGAGTGGAGGAAGGTATGAAGACACACTCACAAGAATCACTCTAAAAAAACAAGTGTTTATCACCCGAAAGATGATCTTATGGTTAATCAAGGACAAGCTCCTAAGATCACTCCAAATTGAGCTTTTCTCGGCTCCACTTGTTTTCTATTAGAAAAATTCAAAACAAACGAATATTCGCGATCCCAAGAGTTTCAGTTTCTATGCAATGTTGCAATGACAAACGCGTAGAAGTTACAAGGTTTGATTTGATGCCTTTGCCTTCTCTTGCTCCATTCTCCGCTTGCACATGATCGCAGAGCGCACCGAGCCTTGAAGTTCGACGACCAGACGACAAACTATCAGCCATCCAAAAGCCGAGCCCACGCATCCTGTGGCAGCCGCCACCACGCACAGCACTCCAGCCGCCACCCCGGCAAAAGCATTCGTCTCCGACGAGCCCAGCTCCCAACTCTCCCACGCCGCAAAAGCCTTGAACAGTAAACCCATCGCCACCGGCACCAAGATCAAGCCGCGTCCCTCGAACAGCGTTGCAAAGTGTCTGGGAAAAAGGATGCCCGAGATCCATGCCGCCATGGCGAGAACCTGTACCGGACGCAGCCAGTCCGAGACTTCAAACAGCGTGAACATCGAATTCCTGTGGAGCTTGTACGTGACCGCCACAAAGGTGACTGTGGCAAGAACGCTCCACAAGCTCACCACTTCATTCCCAGTGCCAAGCCCCTCGCTGCTGCCAAGAGCCTTGACAACCAAGCTCTTGCCCAGCATCGCCACCGGGAGGAGCTCGGCAATGGTAACTCCTACTCCCCAGAACCGAAATTCGTTGGCAATCACGAGCAAACACGCGACGCAATTCGCAAAGGCAAGCTGGGCATAGAGCAGCAGCGCCTTGACAAGACCGAGATCACGTCCATAGCGACCGGCAGCAAGGGGCAGCACTGGGACGAGGAGCGACACGCCAAACATGACGAACTTTGTGACTTTGTCTTCGGGCTTGGGCACATCCCACCCGAGTCTCACCCTCACCCTGGCTTGACTAGCAGCCACCAAGCATATCACTCCCAGGTCTGCGAGAGTTCCTGGGCTGGATGCGAACACCTCGCGCACCCATGCCCAGCCAGCCGCCGGCGTCTTGGCCATGCCATAGAGAGGGATGCTGCCGAGCCCGATCCACAAGAGGGAGCTGGCGACTAGGACAGCGAACCTGTGAGGCAAGTCCCAGTAGCGCGGGGGCCTGCGCGTGAACGGGGCGATGACGCTCTTCCACCACGCCATTCCCCTAGTCTGTTTGACGAAACCCTTTCCCTCAGTCCTCGATATATAGGCGTGCGCAATAGCTGGGATTTCGCCACGTGTAGTTCGCTTGGAGGGTTAGATCTTTTCAAAAATTGCCTTTTATACCTAAGAATGTTCTCCTTTCTATGAACATATTCTCCTTTGGGAATATGCCGGTTGTAAGGCCTAAAATGTGCTAGTATTTTTTCTTTCGTTTTGTTGGGTCTTTGATCGATCAGTTCCTACTATTCTATACGTAAATCTTGGAAATCTTCTTCTTTCCTCTTCTTGTTTCTTTTTCTTCCTGGAACCATGCTTTAATCTCAAACTTAGATCGATCGATCGGTATATGCTTTCGCCTACTTTCTTCGTCCGTTTTTCTTCGTTGTTTCTCATCTTCCTCCCTGTGTGAGAACGTTTTCCTTCCAGGCAAAAACGCATTCGTTCTTCATCATATGTACCTGGCACTTCCCTTCTTTTTTCAGTTTTGTTCCTTCTTTCTTCCAGGTGAGGCCTTCAAAGATCTTGCTGGCAGTTCTTAGACTCAACTATGCCGGTGCATGGAGTGCTGAAGTCATCGCATACATTGGTGTTTCACCTTTCTGGGCTGGTAAAAGATCATCTTAAACAGAAATCTCAGCAAGGATGCATTTCTTCGCGGCCACCTCGATCTTTCCAGCAACCTTTGATCGCCAAGGATTTGCTGCGCAAGACCAAAGGAGTGTCTACTGGTAAGATGTTTCTCGGGACATTAAGCAGGCTCTGTGATTTCTAGAATAACGCTTCGCTTTGATCACGTCGTCGAATCCTCCCTTGGCTCAAAGAAGATGGCGAGGCACCAGAGGTCCGCTGGACAACCCAGTGCTGTCGCGAATGAAGCAGTTTTCTGCCCATGAACAAGCTCAAAAAGCTTGCACTTTTAAGGTGACGCTCTTCTCTGTTTTGCATTCCTTCAAGAATTTGTCATCCAGGTGATTGCCGAGAGTCTGTCTGAGGTTGCAACTCGGATTTAGACAGGATTTACAGGGAGGAAAGGCTCTCCATTCTTTCTTCTTTAGTTGGCCAGGTACGTATAGCTCTAGGAATGTTTTATCTTACGTAGCATATGCTTGTGCAGAGGTTACTGTGAAAAAGCAAAGAAAAAGCTTGTTTTTCTGAAAGGAAGGCCCTCGAAGATCCAGAGGAAAGCCGAGCTGATTTGATGGTTAGCCTTGGCTAATCTAAATCTGCTTGTTGTGGAGGGGGACGATCACGTACGACGAGTTAAAAGCCGGACTTGTAAACTTGGGATCCACTCTCACAGAACACGATGTCGGAAGTTTGCTTAGTGTATTTTTGTTTCGTTTTTCATTTTGTCCTTCAAGGCTGGCGCTGCTGAAATTGGCCTCAATCGATCACGGCGACCATGCATCTCAACAAAAGTCGGCTTTCCAGTGTCTCGGCAAGGATAACAGCGTAAAACTCTCATTTTTATTGTTCCAAGTTTTTTCATCGGTCAGGTACATCACTGTGGAAGAACTGGAGCTAGCTCTTGGCGATCTGAACACGCAGGACTTGAAAGAAACCATCAAAGAAGTGGCCACACACAATGTAAGTCACTCGCAGGATTGAGTGAAACTATTCACAGGACGGGAAGATGAATTTGTAGCCATGATGCGTGCGAGGAGCAAATCCACCAAGAACAGCTGCTGAGAAGAAAGAGTACCTCGCAGATAACAAAGAAGGAGAGGAAAGAGCAAACGTCTCTTCTATCATCGCTTTTACTTCCACCGGAAAGCGTGAAACGCTCCTTTGATGTGACGTTCTCGTACCATCTATCGAGTTCTTGTTGGTCACTTGGCATATAGCTTATTAGTCCGTTTCGTCTTTGAAGAATCGGGGTTTTGGGTGGGTTTCTTCGCGATCGCGATCATGGGGTATGTGGGCTCCGGGAAGCGCAAGAGCCCAGTTGAGCCAGACAACGATGAGGAAGAACCGGAAGAAGAAGAAGAAGAAGAAGATGAAAAAGAAGAACAAAGCAGTAAGTTTTTTCCTTTCTTGCATGGTTTTGATCGATGCATTTCTCGCTTGCTGGCTCTTGCGCTCCTTGTTTGCAGTATCGATCGACAACTTCATCGACGTTAGCGCCGTCAAGCGAATGAAGAGAGGGCAACAGGAAGGAAGTCCGGAAGAAGAACAAGAAGAGGAAGACGAAAGCGATGATGAAGAAAAAGAGGATGGAAGATCCAAGCCCAGGTTTTGGACGGTGAAATGCAAGGTAATGCTGGTTCCTTTTGTACTAGTGAGCTTCTTGTCTCGATTTTTTTTTCTTGTATGTGGTGTTCTTTTACTTCTCCTTTTAGCACGGGTTGGCGGAGGATGCCGCGGCCTCGATCTTTGCAAAGATAAATGACTCGGAAAGCACCGCTGTGCTCGTCAAGTGCGCCATTGCTCCTGATAAGTCGTGCGAAGGGATTGTTATCATCGAGGCCGAGTCCGAAGCACACATTCGAAAGGTAATTTTTTTTTTGTTTGAGATCAGTCTCTATACTTTCTTTTGTTCTTCCAGGCATGCCACGGCCTTAATTTGCTACTTCTCAAGAAGATAACTCCCGTCTCGGACGAAACCGTGCAAGAGATTCTCCGCAATGAGAATCGTGAAGTACTCGTTGGCGAGAGCTCTCGTAGCGCTTGCGAGTTTTCCGTGAAGGATTGGGTGCGAGTGAAGGGAGGGATTTACAATGGTGACATTGCTCAGGTGAAGAAAGAAAACGATACAAGTCAGCCACATTAAGGTTTCTTTCCAGGTCGTGGAAGTTCGAGACCATCTTAAAAAACTTCGTGTCAAGCTGGTGCCGAGGATCGACGTTTGCAAGGTAGGTTTGTTCATTGGTGTCGCAAAACCAGTGATCTTCTTGCTCTTGCAGTACAAAACGAAGGGTTTTCACCTCAAGAAGAACAAGCCGGGGCTTTTCACTCCGGAACATGCCCAGTAAGAGCTCTCAATCGCCACCATTTTCTCACACTTGTGTTTTTTCCGCAGGAAACTCGGTTTCCCTGTAAAGAGGGAGAAGGGAAGAACAGTCTGCAAATCTTCCAGGATGGAGTTCTGGGACGGCTATCTGATCACGCTTGTGCAGTCCAAATCCGTGACTGCCATCACGCCGACGAAGAGAGAGCTCGACTTCTTCATGGATCCGCACCAAATCCAGGAGCCTGACGAAGAGGAAGATTTGCGGCCGAAGAAGAAAGCCAGGAAGACTCAAAGCGCTGCGAAGGGAAAGGCGAAAGAGGATGCTGGGAAGTCGAAGGGAAAGGCAAAGGCGAGGAGCGACGCTGGAAAATCGAAGGCATATGTTCCCGAAGAACCGAGAATCCATGACTCCAGCCTTAAGAAGGATGAGAAAGTCCAGGTGATCGACGGCGAACTCCGAGGTACCATAGGAAGAGTAACCAAAGTTGATGGCGATGCGGTCTACGTCTTGGCGGATGATCGGGTATGTCTTTGTTTCACTCTTCTTCTGTTTTTTTCTGAAAGGTTTCTGCTAGCAGAAATTTGTACGAGCACACAAGAAGCAGCTCGAGAGAGTGTACGAGGTTGCGAACCACATCCGTGTAGCATCCGGGGAGCACGAAGGCCGGACGGGGATGATAGTGAAGCTTGAAAGCGATCACGTTGTGCTGCGCTGCGACTTGATCACGGAAAATGTGAGTTCTCTCCTCTTTTTCTCAAGTTTTTCTTCGAGCTGGATATGGATATGCAGATCGAAGTGCCACGGAAATGTCTTGGAGAAGTTCTCACGCCATCCGAGATATCCGCCGGACAGTTCAATGAAGGAGATCTCGTGCTTATAGAGTAAGGCTAGCTGATTTTGTTTTCGCAAAGTTTTATCGATTCTATTCCTTGCAGCCAATCCACTTTCGGGATCATTCTTAAGATCGAGGGGGCTGATAACTCAGTCGAGGTGATTTTCTGTTTTGTTCTTCCAACTTATCAAACTAAGCTCATCAGATCCTGAAAGGAGAGATCGAACAAGAAGTGGTGAACGTCAAGGCCAGGAACATCCAAAAGAAACTCGTGGATGAAAATGCTACAGCAAGAGACGCTACCTCGAAGATTGTTCGCCTGGACAGCATGGTCCGCGTACAGGAGGGTCCTCTCTCGGTAAAGTTCCACAAAGCCTTTTACTTTTCTCTTCTTTTTGCGTTTCCTGATTCGCGCGGGCTGTGGTTTTCTCAGGAAAGTCGAGGCACTGTGAAACACATCTACCAGGACTTCCTTTTCGTTCACAATGCAGACCACGCGGATAATCAAGGGAACTTCTGCGCTCATGCACGCTCTTGCGTGCTTGAAGAGGTATGAAATTTTCGTTTTATCTCCTTCGATGTTCCGGGTTCTTACAAAAACCAACAGGTGAAAGGTTTTCTCATGGCGAATTTCAAGACCGGTAATCAAACAGTCTTCTCTTCAACTGCAAAATCATCTCGTTTTTTTTTTCTTGCGTTCTTGTAGGTGCTCCTCCGAGGAAAACGCATGAGCTGATTGGAAAAGAGGTCAAAGTTACTCGAGGCAGCTACAAAGGCCTGAAAGGCCGAGTAGTACGCGCTTACAGAAACATCGTGCACGTCTTTCTTCGTGCATTGCTCAAAGAAGTCACAGGCAAGTCCATCAAAGTCCTGATTTCTCTGTTTGTAACATCTTTTTTCTTTCGGCAGTGGAAGCACAGATCATAGCTTCGTTGGACGGTACAGCACTGCAACAACCTCGAGGTGGTAGAAATCCCGGGGAAAATGGTGACAATGGCGGTGGCTGGAACGCTGACGATGGTGGCGGAGGCTGGAACACCGGCGGCGACGGTGGTGGTGGCGGCTGGAACACAGGCGGTGACAATGGTGGTGGCGGAGGCTGGAACGCCGGCGGCGACAACGGTGGTGGAGTTACCAGCAACAATGGTGGAGGGTGGAACACTGGCGACAATGGTGGCGGAGGCTGGAACACCGAAGACGGTGGTGGAAATGAAACTCGCGATCAAAACGCTACTCGGGGTGGTAGCACTGGAGAAGAAACTCCTGCTAACGCTGGTGGTGAAACAAACGAGCATGGAGGAGGAGCAAGCTCCGTTTTTGGCATCAATGGAGAAGAAGATGATCGAGTCCCTGCGAAAGGAAACGCGAGCACTGGCGGCTGTGGAGGAGGTGGCGCTGGAGAGGAGAATGGCGATGGCGGATCTTCTCCAAAGAAGCGGGATGGAGAGGAAAGCTCCAGTTTTGGCTGGGGAGGAGGAGGAACTACTGGAGAAATTCCTGGCGCCAGTGGCAGTGCTCGAGATCTTGGCTGGGGAGGAGGAGCAACGATCGCTGGAGGCGATGGTGCGGGCGTCAACAGTGGCGGCTGGTAGAGATGGAGATGGAGTTTTGAGAAAAAATTATATATCGGGTCTATGGTTTTATCGTTGGGAGTGATCTAGGGTTTTGGAGAACTAGGGCGGGCTTTCGCGCGTGGGGGGAGAGGGTGCGCAGCAGACGACGCAATGGATGACGATTGGGGTGAGTGATTCTGCTCGTGGCGCGATGAGATCGATCGCGTTTCTAGCTCTATCATCTTCTTCTTCGTCTTCCCTTCGCAGACGCCGAAGATTTCGTTCCGCCGCCGCCTATTGTCTCCAGGGAGCAGCCGAAATCCCAGTGGGACGACGAAGACAAGGAGGAGGAAGCTCAAGTGAAGGAATCATGGGAGGATGAGGAGGAAAAGCCGGTGAGTTTGTTCGTGTTCTCTCGATTCATCGTCCTTAAGGGGAATTCCTTTTGATCAGGCACCAGCTCCAAAGCCTCCCAAGGCCGAGAAAGCCGAGAAAGCCGAAAAAACCGACAAGAAAGGAAAGAAATCCGTGCCCGCCGCTCCACAAGAGCAAAAACCAGAAGAACAAGCGCCATCTGATCCTTTGGCCGAGAAGCTTAAACAACAAAGGTGCTCCTTTTCTTCTCTTCTCGCCTTGTTTTTTCTCGGTTGGATCTTTTCGAGGAAAAATGGATTTTACTTTTGCTGATTGTGGTTTCCCTGTAGACTTGTTGAAGAGGCTGATTATCAAGTGACGACAGAACTCTTCGGCAAGGAAAGCCGGGGCCGGCCTTTCGAAGGCTTCCTCCCAAAATCGGAAGCGGACTTTATAGAGTACGCGGATCTCGTTGCTCGCGAGCTAAAGAATTATGAGGTGCGTCCTTCGGTGTGAAATTCTCTCGTCTTCTCACGCGTTTGTCCTCTTTTCTCCCAGACGAGCTACCATTACATGACAATGCTCAAGACGCTGCTAAAGACCGCGACGGCGTCAATGAAGGCGGCCGACGTGAAGGAAGTTGCGTCGGCTGTGACGGTCATCGCCAACGAGAAGTTGAAAGCGGAGAAGGACTCGGCCGGGAAGAAGAAAGGAGGTAAGGAAAAGAAAGCCTTTTCTTTCAGAGTCTCTAGTTTCTAGTCTTTAGCGAGTCACGAGTTTTGCTAGCGGCGAATAACTTTGATCTTCTCCAGGAGCGAAGAAAAAGCAGCTCCATGTTGACAAAGCCGACGAGGACAATTACTCGACGGCGTATGACGACGTCGACGAGTTCGATTTCATGTGAATTTGGAGCGACGACGAACAAAAGACTGCGAAAAGTTTTCGAGGAAGCGGCGACGCCAATTTGCCAAATCGTTCCTTCGTCCCGTTCGTCCGTTCTCGTTCTCCATTCTCGGGAGCGTTTTTTTGTGAAAGATGATGAACAGCTTAAAAAACACAGAGTTCTCTTGCGTTATACGTACGTACGGTATTATGTACGGCATTGTGGTATTGTACGGAGAGCTTAATTTGGGCTAAAAGGCGAATTTTAAACGTGTGTTGGAAAAAGGGAGAGTGTTGGAGAAAGGCTGGACCAGTATGGAGAGGACGAGGAGAGGGAATGGAGACGATGGCTTGAAGCGATCGAGCATTCTCTACCGCGGCGTCGATCGGTAAGCCCGCAGGAGGATCCGCAAGGGCAAGATCGAAGCTATGGCCGCGGCCAGCGAGCCAGTGAGCCTGGCGGAGGTCCAGCAGGCGAGCAAGGATTTCCGCGTCCACGGGCTGAATCCTCCATCGCCAGCGCCATCGCCAGCGCAATCGGTGAAGCAACAATTCCCAGCGCCCGCGGTGACCCTAAGGGAAGTGGAGCTGGCCCTGGACGAGACTGGCGAGCAGCGCGAGGGGAGGATCCGGAATCTGTTCGCCCTCTTCGATTCCAGCGAATCGGGCTTCCTGGACCACGGCCAGATCGAGCAGCGCCTCAAGACCATGTCCATCCCCTCGCACTACAAGTTCGCGCAGGATCTCCTCCAGGTGTGCGATGCCAACCACGACGGGCGTGTGGATTTCCTCGAGTTTCGCCGCTACATCGACGAGAAGGAGCTGGAGCTCTACCATATGTTCCAGCAGATCGACGTGACCAACGATGGCTACATCCATCCGGAAGAGCTTCGCGACGCTCTTAAGAATGCAGGTAAGCGAAGAAAGAGTGAGTTCCTCCCAGGCTAGTGTTCTCACTCTTCTTTGTGCTTTGCTTGTCTGCGCAGGCATCCATCTTTCCGATCGAAACCTCTCCAAGTTCATGGATCACGTGGACCGTGACAACAACGGGATCATCACTTTCGAGGAGTGGAGGGATTTCTTGCTGCTCTCTCCTCACGCCGGGACGATCACGGAAGTTTATCAGTACTGGGAGAAGGTCTGCCAGATTGATATCGGAGAACAGGCCATCATCCCGGAAGGGATCAGCCGACACTTATACGCTTCCAGGTACTTCATCGCGGGCGGAGTTGCGGGAGCAGTGTCCCGGACCGCCACCGCTCCGCTCGACCGGCTCAAAGTTATCCTCCAGGTCCAGACCGAGAGACGAGCTAGGCCCAATCTCTTCCAGGGCCTCAAGCAGATATACACCGAGGGTGGCATGGCTGGATTCTACGTTGGAAACGGAATCAACGTTCTCAAGGTCGCTCCAGAGAGCGCTGTCAAGTTCTACGCGTTTGAGATGCTCAAAGAGGTGGCCGCCAAGATCCAGGGGGAGCAAAAGTCCGAGATTGGTCCTCTCGGGAGGCTCTTTGCGGGTGGAGCCGCGGGTGCGATTGCTCAAACGGTGGTTTATCCCCTGGACGTGGTGAAGACGAGGCTGCAAGTTTTGTCCCGGAAGTCTCAGATGAGCAGCCTCGTCCGGGACATGTACGCTCACGAGGGGTTCTTGTCGTTCTACCGGGGTCTCGTGCCGTCGCTGGTTGGGATCATCCCTTACGCGGGGATCGACTTGGCGATGTATGAGACGCTCAAGGACTTGTCGAGATCGATACTCCCGGAAGGAACTGGTAAGCTAGAGAGCACAAGTATGACATGCTTTCCTCGTTTCGTTTCTTACTGAGCTTCAGCGTTTCAGAGCCGGGTCCATTGACGCAACTCGCGTGTGGAACAATCTCCGGAGCGATCGGAGCGACTTCAGTGTATCCTTTGCAGCTCATCCGCACAAGGCAAGCAATCAATACGCTCTCACTTTTGAGAAACTTTCTTCCTCTTTTTTGTGTAGATTACAGGCCCAGCCTTTGAACTCTCCCATGCGGTACAAAGGCATGAAAGACGTATTTAAGAGAACGCTCGAGCACGAAGGTGTGACAGCCTTCTACAAAGGCCTCGTCCCAAACCTGTGCAAGGTCGCTCCGGCCGCGAGCATCACTTACGTGGTCTACGAGAAAATGAAAAAGCTGCTGGCTATACAAAGCTAGAAAAGCAAGCAAGATGATAACGACGACGAACGAACAACGAAGAACAACGAAGATCACACCACGCCAGAAAGAGCGAAAAAAAAAAAGAGGAGAGAAAAACTCACCATTCCATCACCCATCTCCGCAAATAATCGATCGATTCGATTTGTACGTGAAGAACACCGCCCCTACGGAAAGAAGCGATCCCTCGAAAGTCGCGATTTTGTAACGAAGGAAAAAAAAAATTTAGACAGAACAAAAAAGGCAAAAAAAAAAAAGATTGAGTAGCGCTCACTCTCTCTCCTCGCTGGCATACACGTCACGCGCCACGTCCGCGCGGAAGCGGATGTCGGGCGAATCCCTCCTAGATTCGGCTTACCCGCTAATCGTGGGGGCGCTTAGCCCTAATCGGGTGTGGGATTAAGCTGATAAACAAGGCTTGCGTGTAGAGAGTGGTGGCCCCTTGTCCACTGTGGTGAATTCTCTGACTGACACAAGCAAGCCAAGCGCTCTCGCTCTCCGCTCAGATCTTTCGTGGCATCTTCTCCTCGCCTTGTTTATCCAGCTGCTGGGCGCTCGATCCGCGCCTAGATGCCGTCCAGGGGCTCCTGCGGCGCCAGACGACGACGGCGACGGAGATTTTGGGGGGATCTCTTCGATTCTTCTTCTTCTTCCTCCGCGAATCGCCGCCAAGAAGCGCAAGAAGGCGTGAATCGAGGCGGATTGTAGCGGCGCCGCGGCGTGGATCCGCCGCTGCGCATTCCAGTTCCAGAGGTAGGGCGGTGGTGGCTTGGCTTGAAATTCGCATGATTTCCTGGGCATAGTTCTTGTCCCTGGATCTTTTGCAAGCAAATTGGGGGCTGGGACCAGAATTTTAGACTTTTCTTTCTCTCACGTTCTTCCTTGCTTTTCTTTTTCCCTTTCTTTTTTCTTGGCAGGAAGATTTGGCTGCTCTAGCCATGGATGAAATTGAGCTTCTGCGAGAGACGATGCTTCGCCAGGAGCTAGTCTTCACACAGCAGGTACATTGATTCTCCAATTTTATTTTTTTTTCCGCTTTCTTTACCTTTCTTGAGCGATTCTTTTCCTCTTTTTCTTTGGTTGAATGTTCTTGATAGGTGCGTGAATTGCATCGGCTGTACCAGAGGCAGAAAATTCTCATGACGGACATGGGAGTGATAAATCCTTCTCGGGATCAGCGATGCGGTACAAGGGATCTCCTCCACAGCCTAGAGGAGGATCGCATTGATAGCAGCGGTTTTAGTAGGCGAGCAAAGAGGCAAAAGACGTTTGACTTGGAGCAAATTCCTGACGACAATGACGAGGAGACCGAATACGTGTTCGATACGTCCTCTCGAGCGAGGAACTCTCTTCCAGCTGATCCCACGATGAACTTCTTGGGGAAATCTGGAAGGGACTCGAGTCATATAAACTTGCGGGAAATTAAGCTGGAGGACCAGCAGCCATCCAGGCCTTTGCAAGAGATGGCGTTGTTTCCAACTCTTCCCCGCGGCAGGGAAGTTTCGGATGATCGTCAATGGGCCTCTTTCCCGGCAGCAAAGAATGGACTGGAGTGGCAGCACCAAAACCAGCCGTGGATCAGCCAGGTATCTGTTTGCGTTCCGTATCTTTGTCTGTATGTCTGTATATTAATCAAGTCTAGCCAATGCAGAATCTTGGAAGAACAGCGCAAGTCGGTGATCCATGGAACGTTTTTCAGATTACAGGTAGAATCCTCTCTCTCTCTCTCTCTCTCTCCTCTCGTGTTTTTTGGCCTAAGTTTTTTCCGTCGTTTCTTGTCCAGGCCAAAGCTATCAAGCAGAAAACTATGGCTACAACACTTTCGCGGCCATTCCTGAGATGATGATTATGGCGTCCAAAAGCTACGCGAATGGAAACGCTGGCGTAGAAAAGAGCTTTGCACCGTCATGGCAGCCTTACTCGTACATCACGCAAGAAATCCTCAAGAACAACACATTCATCGGCCACAATCAGAGCAACCTTTCCTCCAGAACCTCGTGGTTTTCTTCCGCCAACAACATTCCCAGCAAGCCGCTGCCTCCTCTCGTCGAGAACAATCTACCTCTAAAGCCCGATACGGCCACTATTGTAAGCAACATCACTCACGCCGTCGACAGCGAGAAATCTTTGAGTAGAAGAAAAACCAGCAGCGAAGTTGGCGAGGAAGTGAAGATTGACAGCAAGGTTACTGAGAAAAACAGAGTATTAGGAGCTGGGACTTCGTGCACAGAGGATTTGGCTAGAAACCTCGAGCTCCAGGATGCTTCGACAACTAATTCAGTAGTGATCAACTCGGTGGCAAAGGAGGGACTTAGCAAGGTAGGATTAAGCAAGGCTAGGACGATGTCAATGGAGGATTCTTTGGACCTTGTGACTATCAGCGACACCATAACTTGGGCAGCGACAATTCTACTCAGCTTTTCTCCTCGTTGCTCCACCACGACAGTCAAGCTGTGCAAGAACCGCGACGTCGAGGGTGCAAGCAAGCCTGGAGTGTCCGACTTGAAGCTTTTCAAGTCGGTGGTGACGATGCTCAAGCAGCAGAGCGGTGGGAAGCTGATGAAGTCGGGCAGGAAGTTCGTTGTCAGCGACGACGATCAGTCTCCGAGCAAAGGCAAGACGATCGCGGCACTGTTCCAGCGGACCCTGTCGAGTGCAACGAAAGAAAAGGATCACCAGCACTACAAGAAGCGGAGGCGAAAGAAGAAGATCGAGGTGGTGGCGGCAGAAGAAGTCGAAGAAGAACAGAGCGAAGAAGAAGACGAGGAAGAAGAAGAAGAGGTGATGTGCTCCCGGACGCGCAGGAGCAGCTTGCGCGAGTCGGTGCATTCAAACGGGAGTGCCGTTGAGACGATGACAAGAACGACAGCAGCGACGCCGCCGCCGCCAAGGAAATCGAGGAGTTTGTCTCAGAGTACTAGCAGCAGCGCCGCCGCCGCGGCTCAAACGCATCACACTTGGTTATGGGGCGACGTAACTCGGCGCAAGCGAATGCAACGGCCGCGGCACCAGCACCAGCCGACTTTGAGGCCTCAACACCACCAAGTCCGATGCCAGAACTGACCGAAAAGATCGAAAGACAAAAAAATAGTTCGCGTGGGGAGATAGAACAGCTACGAAGCAGCGACCGATTGAAAAGAGTCCAATCAAATCCATCACCAACACGACGACAAGTTCTTCGCTCTCTCTCTCTCTCCTCGGCGACGCAACGATTGATTTATTACTCCCGAAAGACCAGCCAGCCAGCCAGCGAAAGGCAAGTTCTCTCTTTCTCCATTGCTTCCATCTCGAGGTTCTCTTTCGCAGCAAACAGCTCGACACACAGCGAATTTGCGAAGTTATTGTCTTTCAAGATAGCGAAAACGAGCTTTTTTTTCTTTTTGTTTCTTTCACTCTCTTCTAGGGAATTAATTGCCTGTTCCTGTTCTTGGGATTTCGGCACCATGAATGAGAAGGTTCTCCTCTCTCTCACTGGGCCAGAAGCTGGTAACAACGGAATCGAGACAGTGGGTTATAGTTTGTTGCAGAGAACTCCCACTGTTTTAACAATCAAGGCATTCTTTTTCTTTCAGTTTGACTGCTTTGAAAAAGAAAGGTGGTGCGGAATTTATTAAAGTGGCCAGACCTAGTTTAGCAAGAACCCTAAATTTAAAAAATCACGCGAAACAGAGCAAACCAGAAAACTTTGAATGGTGGCGCAAAAAACTTTGAGCCTGTTACAACCTCTTTGCTTCTTTTTTCTTTTCCTCTCCTTGTCAAGTGCTTGATTCGAGCTAGTGAAACTGGAATCTGGATGCAGCCGATGGCGACGAGAAATCGAGATCGGGCAGGAGCTGGAGATCGTGGAGCAAATTCTCGGGGATGGGTGGCATGTCCGCGAGGAGCAGTGCTAGATCGTGGTGCTGTTGCTGTTGGTGGAGCTGGTGATGTTGCTGATGATGGAAAAGGTGGTGGTGGTGGTGGTGATGATGAGTGTGATCATCGCGATGGAGATTGTTACTGTTGAGATCGCTGAGCTGCTGCTGATGATGATGATCCCAACCGTGAGCCTGCTGGGCCTGATGATCCATCATCACTGGATTTTGATGGTGGAGCTGGCTCGCGAAGAAACCCGGATGATGGAGCGATGAGTGACTGATACCCGCGACGCTGTGATGATGATCAAGCGAGGAAGTAGAAGAGTAGTGATTCCCGAGAACCTGGTAGTGATTGCGTTCGTGATCGCGGTCGCGCTTGTGATGGATCTCGGAGCTCGCCGGGCTGGAAACTTCGGACGAAACCGCTACCGCCGAGGAGGACTCCACTCCTCCAAACCTCGCGGGATTGGGCTTGGGGAAATTCCAAGCGATGGCGGCAGAGCAAACCTCGTACAAGCTCTGGGACAGTAGCGAGGAAGAGGAATGCTGCTGGTGGTGGTAGTGGTGGCCATCGGACGAATTCGCGGGGCTACACACCTCGGACGTGGGCAGCGAGGATCCCCCGCTCGGCTGCTCCAATCGCGGAAGAAGAACGTCGGCGCGGTGGTGATTACTGCTGCTGCTACTGGCGCTGCAGCTCAGGATCTCCGAGAGTGGGCACAGTGATATCGCCGGCGCTGGCGGCGACTTCTTTCCCATTTCTTGGCTAGCGGCGATATTTCGATCGCCGCTAGCCGGCTGCGCCGCCAGGGGCAAGGCCTTGCTCGATCGCATCCTCTTGGGCGGGGAGGGCGATACATCGCTGCTGTCGATCGTCGTGTTGAAATTCCTGACCTGGTGATCGCCATCGCCAAAGAGCCTTTGAGCGCACAGCCTCTGGTACATGCGCCATTGCTTGGGAAGAGCAGCCTGCGCCGGCTTGGAATCGCGCTTGCCCGGCGATGATCGCTGCTGCTGCGGTACCGGAGCTGGCGGCGATGGATCGAGCTCCGTGAGCTCCACGGCGCCGCCGTTGAGGCGCGAAAGATCCCATCCCTGCGAGGCGGCCGAGGTGGCCTTCTTGATCATCTCCGGATTATCCAGCGACTGGATCATCGACGACGCCAGGCCGAGCGTGAGGACGCTATCCTCCTGCTGGTAGTGCGAAAAATTGGTGCGCGCCTTGGCGCCGCGCATCGATCGAGCCGCGATGTCGTAGGCCAGGGCCGCATCCTCGGCCGTGTCGAATGTCCCCAGCCATCGCCGCTCCTTGGTGCGAGGGTCGCGAATCTCCGCCGCGAATCGGCCCCACGGCCGCTTGCGCACGCCGCGATACCGCCCTTCTTTCTTCGCCTGGAGCCATTCTTGATCTTCCGCGACGATTTGCCGCCGCCGCCGCTGCTACTCCTGGCTGCAGTAGCGCTGGCGGCGCTGCTGCTGTTGATCGATTCGATCTTCTTTCTTGCGCTCTTGGACTGATCTTCCATGAATCTAGAGGAGCCAGATCCGATTTGGCGAGGTGCCTCCAAAAGACCTAAAGATCAATGAAGCGCGCCAGAAGGAGGCGGGAAAGATATCGAAAAATGTGAAACTGGCCACGGTGAAAGGAAAAAGAACTTACCTCACGCTGTACGAACGGAGCGTGGTACCATTGTCTTCCGTACGCGTAGGAAAGCGACAAGGATTCGCCTTTGGCGGCGTTTTAATAGGCCACCACCGCCCAATGGTTTGCCCATTCTTTCATCGAATGATAGGCACTGTTGGAGTTGCTATCGATCACGCTAAGCCTACAAGGTCATACATTTAGTTTGACCGGTCAAGCTTATAATATATTTCATTCTTCTTTATGTAAACTTTCTTTGACTAGCTTGTAATCAGAATTATCGAGTTATAATTAAAACAATATAAATAATAATCACAACTATTCATTTCGATATGGTAAAGTGCTCTTTTCGAACGACCACTTCTTTCTGTAATCAAAGTTTCTGAACGACCGGTAAGTCAATGATGCTTTGGAGAACACTTGCAGTTGTGCCTTACCCAGCCTGATGTAGTTAGCATCGTTCCCGTCTCCCGAAGATAATACGTTAGACCATTCCCCTGGGTGCCAGCATATTATCATCAGATCACAAACAACTCTTCTTACCAACAAAGACTTGGGCTCCATTCACAGCGCTCAGAGAAGATATTATGTTCTTGAAGTAGGTGTTGACATGGTTGATGTTTGCCTGGGTTGAACTCAGTTTGCTGTAGGCAGTATAAGGATGAACATCCAAGACCACATTTAAAGCACCCGGTGGCATAAGTTTGGAAACATCCTTGGAATCTCCCGGAACAAACTGGCACAAGATAACCTTCACGTCCCTGGAATATTTCTAAGTACCTGGTTGTGAGATACTTGACAAAGTTTACAAGTTACCTTCGAGCTAGAAAATCTATGGCGATGCGGAGGGATTCCAGTTTTTGAGGTTCCGTCACTGTGCGCTTCCTCACCTGCGTGGAGATCGATGATGATTTTAATGCCAGTGCTCCTATAAAATAAATCGAGAAAAGAAAAAGATGGATTTAATCATTTTCTTACTCTGCCCATGTAAAAGCATTGTCTAAAGCTGCAAGCGAGCCTGCTACATAAGGTGGAGGAGGTCTTGGATCAGATCTGTGGTCCTGAAATGACGAGAGTTTGATTTCCAGCTAGATCATCTTGATCATATCACCTGTAAGCCTCTAGATGCATCAGCACGGTTATCGAAAGCATTGCTAAGCTGGTATTCTCCAAGCGGAGCATCCCCAGTTTTGGTCATGTAGAAAACTGCGGGATTGGAATTCTCCCAACTTGGGTCTCCTTTGTAATCAGCAGTCACTTGATCACCAGTGGCCTGGGGAGCAAAACAAGATATGGAGAACAGCAGAGAAATCACAATTTACGAAACAAAGCCACTTATTTGCCTGTGTAGATTGTCGAATGCCTTGATATGGACCTTGTTATTCTCACCGCGAATGAATGTAAAGGTCTCCCACTCTCTTGCATCTTGGCTTGTTGCAAGATAGCTTCCTCCTGCTTTGAGTGCTTTGAGAAAATTTCCATTCCTTTTACTTTCGTAGCTGGAACGTTGTACGAGAGACGCGCCATACCTAAACTTACAAATTCAAGTGAAAACGCCATATGAAAGAAATGGCCTACTCTGAAGCTACTGGGTGTCGTGCCCATGAACACTGTCATTCTGAACTCGGATGTATGCATTGGTATTCAAATATCTTATCTGAATTATAGTCCCATCCTACGAGATTCGCCCGAGAAAATTGAGGATATGAACAAAAAATGTCGCCGTTGGGCAAGTTACTAAAGATGGTTGCATCCAGCCCTCTACGACAAGTCATACTCCGAGATTTACAGCACGAACTGGTGTCTCTCGCCTGTGACAGGTATTAATGCCCTTCCTGAAAGAGGATTATGAAAAAGCTTGAGTTTGTGATCATAGAGGATGTATAGAACAAGTCTGCAATGCAAAGAGCGAGCACGAACAAGGTGCGAGACATTTTTTTATTTTTTGGTGTTGGTTCTGCTGCTGTTCTTTAATAGTGTGAAAGTTGACCAGGAACTCAAGTCTAGCCTTTCACATACTTAATGTGTATATAGATTACAAACATATTTATGTTTATAAAAATGCCTTCTTAATCAGAAAAGGTAAGATGGCTAAAAAAATTTGAATACATGCTAATTAAAGACCGGGTGCTGGATTTTGGACATCACATTGGAAAACCACTTGGTAGCCTTCCACAAAGCTACCTGCGATGGATGAGCGAGACACTTCGACATGGAAAGTGGGAGATCTGGTCCACACTGGCTAGTAGAGTCCTCAGTGGCAATTGCCAAGTAGAATTAGATCCATCTCAGTTGCAGTCCAAAAGCCTCAAGGATGCAATCCAGGCGCTCGAGAGCTGGGACATTCCCTTGGATGCAGCAACGTACGCAAATCTTCTCAAGAAATGTGGAGCCTCCAAATCGCTGGAAGAGGGGAAGTGCGTCCACGGCCATATTCTCCAGCACTGGCGAGGCGATCGCACATTTTTGGAGAACCATCTCGTGCAGATGTATGGAAATTGCGGGGACGTGGTTAGTGCATTCGCAACGTTCTTTCAGATTAAGAAGCCCACCACTATCTCTTGCAACACGATGATCGCAGCATATGCCCAAAACGGGCATATTGTCAATGCCAAGCGAGTGTTTGATCAAATGGATCTTCGGGACGTTATTACCTGGACTTTGATGATCAAAGCTCTTGCGCAAGACGGCCAGACCATCGAAGCCGAGGACTTTTTCAATCTAATGCCATTTCGTGATATTGTTGCATGGAACGCTATGATCTCTGCATATTCCGATAGCGGGGATCTGGGGACTGAATCTTCCAAAGCCTTGTTTGACGCAATGCCTGCCAAGAACGAAGCCTCTTGGAACGCAGTGCTACAATCGCTCGCCTCCACCGGGCATCTTGATTATTCCCAGCTCTTATTCGATCGGATGCCACAGCGAGATCTAATCACCTGGAATGCGCTCATCAGTGGCTACTGTCGTCTATCGCTGGTAGAAACGGCGCACTGTTTGCTCAACGACGCTCCCCAGAGGGATATCATCACCTGGACACACTTGATCTCGGGATATTCTCTGGTTGGGAATCTCCAGGCATGTCGGGATATCTTCGACCACGTTCCTCGGAGAGATGCCGTGTGTTGGACGACACTGGTGCAGGCATACGTGCGGTCGGGATTTGTCCTCCAAGCCGGGAGTGTCTTTGACAAGATGCCGCAGCATTTCTTGGCATCTTGTAATGCGATGATCCAAGGATATGCCCAAAACGGGTATATGCCCCAAGCAAGGTTGGCGTTTGAGAGTATTCCTGTGACAAATGCAGTGTCTACCACTCTTATGCTAAGAGCTTACGGAGAAAATCACCTGTGTGACGAAGCTCAAGAAATGTTTGATTGCATGGAGAAAAAGAATCTCCTGCCGTGGAGTGCTATGGTTGAGGCATATGCCCAAAACGGGCATATTTACGAGGCGGCTGAAGTGTTTGAGAAGATGCCGCAGAGGGATTTATCTGCTTGGATCGTAATGGTATCAGTTTATGGTGAGAATGGAAGGATTGAAGACGCTTGCAAGGCCTTTGAAGAAATTCCCAGGAAAAATTCTCTGGCTTGGAGCTCGATGGTAGCCGCATACTGTCAAGCCGAGCACCTCGATCGCGCAGTGTGGATTTTTCTAAGCATGCCCCAGTGGAGTGCGGCTTCTGTCAACTCTCTGATCATCGCATTTTCCCAGAAGGGAGATCTTGGAGGCGCAAAGGCTGTGTTTAACGAGCTGCCTCAGAAAGAGCTGGGGACTTGGACGGTAATGATCGCTGCTTACACCCAACATGGGAGTTTCAGAGATGCGATGCAAGCGTTTAGAGAAATGGACTTGGAGGGCGTCAAGCCCGACAAAGTGGCGTTCGTGAGGATCTTAGAGGCTTGTGGAAGCGCCTGCGAGGGGAAGATCATCCACGATAGTATCTTGGACAGCGGGATTTTGCAGTTTGATCCGCTGGTTGCTATTGCTTTGATCGAGATGTATGCTCGCTACAAGCAGTTCGAGGAAGCAATGCTGGTTTTCGATGGGTTGCAGGAGCGAGGCCAGGAAGCATGGTCTGGTATTGTCACGGCTTTTGCTGCAAACGGGCACAAGAGACAGGCTTTGAAACTCTTCCAGAGAATGCACCTCGAAGGCATAAAGCAGGTTCAGTAAGGTAATTAGATAATTCGAAAAGTACTCTCTCACACACTAAAGGCCATAAATTATTCATTCTTTGCAAATTCCAGTGGGAGACCTTTAAATTCATTTCAGGATTTGTCCAGGAAATACTGCTCTGGTGATCATCTTTGACAAGATGAAGCCAGTGTCTTTGACAAGATGCTGCAGAGCAGTATTTCCTGGCATCTTGTAATTTGATGACCCAGGGATATGTCCAACAAAGCAACCATTGATCAGTGTGTATATGTCCCAAGCGTTTGAGAGTATTAACAACTGTAGTGTCTAGTACTCTTTTGCTAAGAGCTTACGGAGATTATCACCAGTGTGACAAAGCCCAAGATTCCATGGAGAAAACTAATCTCCTGCCGTGCTATATGGCCAACATGGGAATTGTTGCGAGGTGGCTGAAGTGTTTGAGAAGATGCCGCCGATGCCACAGAGGGATTTATCTGAGATACAGTCATACTCGTCACAGGCCAGGCACCGGTTCATGCTGTAAATCTCGGAGGATGGCCCGTCGTAGAGGGTTCGCTCTTTGATAACTTGTCCAACAGCGACATGCTGGTAAATTATATACAGATTTCATGTATTTCCTTCTCTCAACCGTGCTGATTACGCCTGATTTTGCGATCGTAGGATGGGACTAAAATTCAGCTAAAATCTTCGAAGACCAATCCGAGTTGAGAATGACAGAGTGTTCTCAGAGTGCCATAAAATATGTACAAAATATTGATGAGAAGGAAAAAAATAATATCATATAAGAGAAACATTGATAATATTGTTATTAAAATATACTAAATAAAGAACCATAATTTATATATAATAATAATGATAAGATAAAATGAGAAGCATAGTGCCAACTCAAGAACAATGTTGTCAAAAGCCTTTGTCTTCCTCTGTTGTGAACAGCCTTTCAAGACTTTGTTGTTCTAGGGTTCCTGACGCCAGCCCGTCTGGCACGTCACAAACACGTCAGATCTGAGGGGCATTAAAACTGACGACTAGAGGCAAATATTTAAATAAAGTTTTAAAACTGGTTATTTTTCGGTGTATAATCTGATAATTTGCTGCACGTTCCATGGTTTGCTTTATAGTGGAACTTTACATGTTTATAATTTATAAACACAAGATTAATTTTATTGAATATCAACCATTAGATGGTAGAATAAACTAAAATATACTAGAAAGTGATTAATAAAGTTTATAGATTATAAACATGTTTATAAATTATAAAAATGAAATTAATCCAAATGAATAACAACTGTTAGATGGTAAAATATTCTAGAATATCCAAGAATATTTTAGATATATCCATAAGTTTGCTTAAGGAAACCAAAAAGAGGAGTTTGAAATATTGATTATAAACAATTTAAAAATCCAGAAAAGTGGAATATGGATGTGTGATGATATTATAGAATTCCTCAGTCGAAGATAGAGACTGTGCAGCAATAAAAAATCATAAAATGATGGTTCAATCAATGATCCCTTTAAAGAGTTATTTCATTAATCTAAATTTTAAACCTTATGGCCAATGGATCTTATGGCATCGGAGGAGGCGCCTTCTGTAAGATCCTCGATGTCAGATGTCATGCCAACATCCAGATGCGGATGGGATACCTTTGTTCCCTGCGTTAGCATGCGGTGGTGGTGACGCCTCTTTGATGACGATCCAACGGCTGCCAACATCACTACCATTATAGACAGACATAAAAAAAAAAAATCGCTCGATTCAATCCTTTAAAAAATCTAGCCACAATTGATCATTTTGATGATCCATCGCCTTCTCCTCTCATCCTCTGCGACAATGACAGCAACGCTCGGAGAAGCCATCCTGTTTTGCTTTTCGACCTTTGTGCTGATTCCCTAAGCTTGCGAGCTTCCTTTTGTGACTCCATCTCCCAGCCCGCAAGAGCCCATAGTATGCATGATGTCATTGTTAATAACCTAATATGATGCCTTTTCCAAAATCTGTATATATTGATATTTTAAACTAAATATATATATTAATATTCGCATGTAGATAGTTCTCCTTCACACCCTTCGAAATAGGCCAAGAATGCTGATTTGCTGCCTGCTGGCACAAAACCATGAGATTGAGGAAATCCAAACCTATGCAAAAGCTTCTGGATTCGTTAGTGTGTTTTAGAACATCTCTTCCAACTTTCCTCGCGTCCTTGATCTGTCGAGAAACAAGAAAATCGAAATCGCTCAGGAACTTAAAAAGCCATTAGTTTTAAATCTGAGCGTCTCACCTCTCTAGCGTACGCATACCTCTGCATATACGAGTTTTCTCTAAGCCAGTAAATTTGAAGGTGCCGCTTACAGTCCTGAAAGACGATACGCCTTTGAGCACCATCGTGATCGCAGTGGCGATCTCTGAAGCAACGCTTGGAGGATACGCATCGACGCATCTAATATCTTGAGTGCTCAATTTTCTTACCTGCGTATGTTGGAGCTGTCTTTCTGGTGCTTATTAGTTTTCCAGTTGTCTGGAAGGAGGAAACAGACCTCTCCCTTCAGAAACTCCATCAGATAATGGAGTTTATGGTGGGAGCTTGGACATGGTGCAGTGACATCGCCCGATCAAGACCGAAGATCCGCGAACTTCTGAAGAATCCATCTGTAGATTGAAAGAAGATATTTCTTTCCTGCTCACCTGGAGGAAGAGGATGAGGCTGATAGCTCCAGGCCAGGAAAGAAAACGAAGCAACTAGAACAAAAACCAGGGAAATGACTTTGGTGATTACAAGATGTGAGCTCTTCCCGTTGAAGCATTGTTAATTGAATAGAATGATATGCCAAATATATGACAGCTTGGCCGAGTGGTCTAAGGCGTTGGATTTAGGCTCCAATCCTCAAGGGCGTGGGGTCGAATCCCACAGTTGTCACGAACTTTGTAATGTAAATGTTTCATTAGTATTTTTCTGGCTTGGATGCGTCAAGCCGCCGCCAAGCAAATTTGTTTGATCCAAAAAGCTTCCGAATATTCAGTTGAATACGAAACGCCATATCATATTGGTCAATCCTATGGATTTTCTCTGCGGACTGCTTTGCAGATTCTCTTTCTCGCGCATGAGAAGCGGCTGGAAGATCTCAAAGTGCCAGGCTGAGCTCCACGATCTGAGGAGAAGCAGCTTGGCTGGAACTTTATCATCCTCCACCTCGGGCAAATGTCTCAAGGCGAATAGCCGATCACGGATCAACTTGCAAGGCTGAAAGAAGACCTTGAATACGGTGGGTATGTACTGAAGTCTCCTCTTTCTCGCCACAGATGTTGCTCCACAACAAAGAGAGGTTTTCCAGACATTTACGAAAGTTCTCTTTTGATTTTGATTCTCTTTATTTTTTATCCATCAGTGAAATAGTGAAGAAAATTCTTTGTTGGGAAATTACGACCTTACGACCTTTGGATGAAAGTTGTGGTGATAAGCTTCTTGCATGTGGCAATACTCTTGGCCAAGCATAGCTTCCAACAACTACAGATTATTGATGATGTTGTCAGAATGCAAAAAGCTTGGAGTGGAGTTGGTAATCTATTTTCTCCTCACCAAACCTCTTTTGCTGAAAATTGTCCACCAATACATCAATTGAAACCTTCTCAAATAGTAACAGTGATTCAGCCTAATCCTATGCTGAAACAAAAGGAATTGATCATGAGCCACTCCAAAGTTCTCAATCCAGTTATAGTTGAGATAACTCTCAAAACACTCAAGGTGCTCATGTGTGCCATTTGAGGAATCGTGGAAGTATCTATTTAGGTAGGCTCACTTGGAGCTAATGAACCAATGCACCTTGAACACTCATAAGAGGCAACCTGTAAGAGTCAAAGTTTCAGATTGAAGAAAAGCTGATATTTTAGTATTAACAAAAACAGGACTTTATTTTTCTTACCAAATAAATTAATCCAAAAATAGGTTCCTTAAAGAAAAAGGAAGATTCTAGAATATACTTATTTTGTGGTGATCATCAAAGGACTTTTCAGAGAGAGATGTGCATAATCTGGTTAGTTTCAGAAAGAGGCAAGAAATTTGGATTTATTGCTTGGCCAGACTGGAAAATCGATATTGCAAGGATCAAAAAGAGTTTCAACTTCAAAGAGCCCGATGTATTGATTATAAACAACGTGAAAATCAGGGAAGGTTGGACTTGGGGTGATATAGTAAAACTTCCTAGGTCAAAGCTAGAAACTGTGACGGTAATAATCGAGAGAATCCAAGATCAAAAGTCTAATAAGAATCGAGGATGGTCTTCAAACAGAGATGATCCCTTTAAGGAATCTTTCTTATAGATTTGTATTTGTTATAGTTATGCCATTAATCGATATTTTACTTCCAACTCTTATGTAGAAACTGCCACACACCAAGCAGCGCTCCACAGACAGTAGCAATGATAGAGATAACGAAGTGTCCATGGTGATGTTCCTCAAACGAGCTATAGAACACCCACATAAGCGATGACAAGGTGCTTAACGCACTGCTCGTGATGAATCGCCACTCTGTGGTAAAGCCAAGCTGTGCTGTGGGCTTCACGAACGAACGTACCTCGAAAGCTCGGGATAGCATGGTCCCGAAGCAGTGGTGAAACGAAAGCAGTCCTCTCAGCGCAAAAGGAACGCCCCAGAACAGTCCGTAAGTGTAGACCAACGCTGTGAAAGCTCCGTGCACATCCCGGGCAAACTCTTGTGCGAAAATCGGGGAAGCCACTGCCGCTATGCCGTAAAGAAAGAGAGATGCACCAACTTTAATCACCTTGGCTATGGAGCTCGTGATCAGAAGCTGTGACGCAGAGATCCCGTAGAGGGCAGCCGTGAAAGTCGAGACCCATCGCGCGAACTGTGACCACGAAGATTTGGTAAACATCCACTTCTCGCTGGTCGCAAGGAAATGGAAAAATCCGAGCGTGCTCGTGGCTAGCACTGCCACCGATCCGACTGGCACTGGATTTTCGACCTCCTCAGCTTGGACTGCGGGCTGGAAATTCACATCGAAAGCAACCAAGACGACCGGCAAGCTTGCGAGAAACGAGACGATGGTCGATGCGATTCCCATCCAGTAAGCCCACGTCGGAGGCTGCGAGACAGAAAGAGCCTGGTCAAAGACGGAGCTGGGGACGATGCTCTCCACGAAAATCCGGGCAATCGAAATCCCAGAAGCAGGCTGCCCGTCGTAGAACAGCCCAATATTGCTGCACAGTTTCCCCCTTTTGATAATTCCTTGTATTGATAAGTTAGCACAAGCAAGAGAGAAACGAAGCTCACTCTCATTCTCGCTCGCTCTCTCTCTCTCTCGTTCGTGTTTTTTCTTTCTTTTTAGGGATTCTGCAAGGGAGCGCGTTTTCTTGATCGCCGGGAGCGCGGCTACCCTGCCGCGGAGGAAAGGTCTCGGCTTTCTTTTGAATCGCGCTCGATCGAGGCAATGCAGGTGAAATATACGCTCTTGTACTCCTCCAGTGACTGATCGCCGACATCTTCCAATCCAGAAAAGCCTCCGGCGATGGATCGCTCTCTCCGGTAACAGTTTTCCTTTTCTAGTCTTTAGCCCAGACCGTGGCGAGAGCTTCTCCAGCTCTCCCTTTGGGATCTTTGCGTTCTTGTGGCACTTGATTTCACGGTTTTTTCCAGGACGTCCCCTACGCAAGAATAGGTCGGTGCTGCCGGGGAGACACTGTCCGGATTCCGGAAGCTCGACGAGAACGAATCGAGCAGCAAAGCCGAGATAGGTGGCGGACTGCTCAGCTGATTTCTTTTACCGACCAGCAGTATTTATACGAAGCGGTACGATTGAGTGGAGTATTCCTGGTCACTTTCTTCTTTCAGGCTTTTAGCTTGAGCCACGACGACCATGGTTTCTTCGTCTTTTACCTCACGACAGGAAGCTCTTCTTGGGACTGAGACACGCCTGATAGAGTAAGCTTTACGAACTTCGTTAGTGACCAAAGCTTATTTAAATGGCTCCCAGGAACGCGGGGATTTTTTAATTTTTTTTCCGGCTACTCGTTGCCAATGGACGAACCAAAGAGAAGCGAGAAGTTGGTTCTACACATTAATGAGGCTTGAAGGACGCGATTGGAGCTCTCTCTGGTGGAAGAGTCATACTTGAATGCAATGTAAGTTTCTCTTGTTCTTTTCTTTAGTTCTTCTCACTGTACGAGGTGCTGGCGCGAGGATAAAGCGGAAGTGGACACTAGAGTATGAGAAGGCGAACCGGTGCTCACGATCCAAACGTGAGTGAGCTGAACTCACACCTGGAGAAGTTCTCGAGGGCGCTGGATATCAAAGTTCTCGAGAGCTTGACTTCCCAGGATCAAGGAGAGAAGTTCGCGTCCCAGGTAACGGACATCACAAAGTAAGCAGCGTACGATCTCTACTCGCCACTAGCAGCTACACAGACGGCCAAGACGGCCGTGATTTCCATCCTCTTGATGCTCTACATTGTTTCGACTATGCAGACGATGCTTATTTCCTGGTCCTGGGAAGAATTTGCGAGCTTGTGGAGACGAAGGAATACGTCACGAGCAAAAAACGCGGACCAGATCAAGGCTGAAGCCTCCGACATCAGCGACTGAGGATGGCGAGGCGACGAAGAGCTCCAGCGAAGCGGCTCCAAAGTCAAGGCAGCAGGAAAAGCGTTTCCACAACGCAGTGCCAGAGGCTTCCAAAGACTTCCCAGAGATTCCCAGAGAAGTCTCATCCAGATCAACGTAGCTACCGAAAGCCTCGGGAATCAAGAGCAAGACATCAGATCTGCTCTGCTCAATGATCTCAAGACGTGCTTGTGGTGGAACGTTGTTTACTGCGTCGGCTACGACAAGTTCAGTGAGGAGGAATGACGAGGATCATGCCTTCTGTAAGATCAAGCTCAAATGTCATGGTGACGTCCACGATCGAAGCAGGATTAAATCGCTGTGATACGCCAAACAGCGAGAGAAGAGAAAAAGAAATAGACTTTTGTCAGAAGCGTGATCCTAACTAACGTCACTTCGACCATCAGAGGCAGTAGGAACAAATCGAATTAAGTAGAAAAGCTACTGCGTTCTCGTCACAAGTGTCTTTCCGATCAGGACATGGCCTTGCCATCGTTAGGCGAATCTACCGTGGCTACACTTGGTTACAGTGTTTACGAGCGAGCGGGCATTGAGTGAGGCTTTTCATCTGCTAACATCACTATAGCAAAGCAACCACACATGAAAACTAATACCGTTTATTAGTAAGCATCATTTTGATGATCCATCACCACCACCTGAAGATTTGCTAATACTCATCCTTGGAGATTCTGGCAGCTTTTGTTGCATTTCAAGAGCCTTTTGAGAGATGAGCTTTGGAAAGACCACCATCTCCAGCAAGTTTCTATAGCCAAGCAGCTGCATCTGCAGCAACCATGAAGAATGTTACTAATGCTTATAATAATAATAATACATAATATAGTAATAGTATTCACAAGAGGAGGAGGAAAAGAGATAGTGTTTTGCTTTGCAGTGTTATGCAAGAGGATGAGTAAAGCAATTGGTAAAACCAACACAATATAAAATGGTCTTCTGTACCAATCAAATTGCCTAAACACTAATATTATTTGGTATTTTGGTTTGCTAGTAAACATATTTAGCTACATATTTGTATAGCTAAAAGTCTTTTAAAATGAGTAACTTTTTATTCTTACAAAATTGGAAACATCACCTTCACATTCTTTCAAAATGTAAGTGCATTTTCTTTTCTGAACAAACAAATAGAGATATTAGGCATGCTTGATCAATTCAAAGAAACTAATTATTAAAAGCTTACTAGGTGATGGATTTTGTTTCAAGGTCCATTCCTCGTATTCCAAGCATGTTGTCCTGCCTGGATCTTGTACCAAAACCAAACTAATGCCTTTGGAACTTGTAAGTTGTAACAAGCAAATCAATGCCTTCCTACTGACCTCAAGAATGTACAACTTAATGTAGTCCTATACAGACAAAAGGAGTCACTAAGAATATTTTTAAAATATTCTGGTACACGAAAGGATATTTTCTTAATTTTTTCGTGGCAATATTTTTATTAAACAGGTATTTTTTAAAAAATTGAAATTTAAATAATATTTAGATCTGAGTGGCAATATTTCCGTAATTTAAAGAATAAATTCACTATATTTAGTATTACTAAATATAAAATTATTATTATAAAATCCATTTGAGTGTAACTTTAAAGAATGTTCTTTGTTATTTATAAGTAAAAGTTTATTTATAAATATATATCAAATTCAAATACAATACCAATTTCCAATGTCATAAACCCTTCATATCAAGATATTGCAATGAATCCAAATTTTAACATTTGGATCCATCCCGAAAACCATAAAATATATAAAATGCATATGTTTGTAAAGGATTAAAGACTCACCAAAAGTAGTATATGTATGGGCATTAGTTTATTGTGATGTTGTAAATTTTCTTATTTATAGTATCAATTCCATAATTGAGAATTATATACTTGTAATGATGGTATAATGTTAAGACTTTTAACTTTTGCCTTTAACTATAATGTTGCCTTTGCTTCATTTGATTATGCATTTGTAATTTTTACATATTTATTTTTTCTCATTTTTAGAATTTCTTGAAAAAGTGCTAATGTTTATTTTGTTTTTATTATTGTAAAGTGTCCTTTTCAAATTTAAAGCTTGTTTCAACTAAAGTTTAAGACTCCAAATACATCAATTTTACCCAACTAACCGGATAACTAACACTACACAGCATAACTGAGAGCTCTAGAATCAATCAAAAAACTTTTGAAATGTGACAAAAGACACCAGAATCTCCAAGGATGAGTACTAGATTGGTGAAGAGAAAAGCCTTGCATTTTTGTTTCTATGCTAAGGGGATGTAGCTCAGATGGTAGAGCGCTTGCTTAGCATGCAAGAGGCACCAGGATCGATACCTGGCATCTCCAACTATTTTCAATCATTCCAAGAGTTTTGACCGATTTTACTGGTGTTGACTATGGTTGACCTCTTGAGGAGCTAAGGATCCACGAAAACCGGATGGTGCTAATTCCCTCCACTGTTGGGTCACTGGATTGCTGCTCTACCGTCTGTGACAAACTGGCTTTTATTCCAGTACCCAGATGGGTTAATTCTTTTGCTTTTGCCTCTGACATTATGGAAACTACTTTGATATGTTGTGTCTGCAATAGAGGCAACCATAATAAGAGACCTCCACCGGCCGAGAAAAAGAATACTGGTAGGCAGGAGCGTGAAGACAACAAGGATGCCATCTACATGACAAAGATAATCCAACTTGCATTTTTGCATCTATCAGTCTCATGCTTTCGGTTGGCTATCAAAACAACAATGGATAGATATTTATCTCGTGTTTCTTTTCCCCAGTTTTCTGTAGACGAAGTAGTTTGTGCACGCTGATGGCTGGTGTCTCCATGATCCCATTCAATGAGTTCTAAGCTGAAAAACGAGAAAAAAAGAGTTTCGTTATTCAAAGTATGCAAAGTGGCGTGTCACTGCAAGTAGGACATTAGGATTGGAAAGATATCCATTTCTCTTTTTGAAATATCATATCTATACTGTGGAGAGCATTTCATGATTGAGCGATGCATGTTATCTCAAAGGAAGCAGCGGAGGAATGCGATCTTTCAGGAGCCCGGGTGGCAGATCGAAGTGACGGATCATCTGGAAGTTGTGGTGGACGATTCTCCAACTGAGAAGAAACAGCTGGATGCTCACACTCGTGGTTCCCACAGCAATGTCAAACTGGAATTCTCCACAAAGTGTCCTGCCAACACTGGCAGTGACACGTAAGTCAGCACAGTGCATGTGTTGTCACAGGGAAGATTGTGTACAAACAATCTTCAAGGAGATGAGGTTGCAGAGCAAGAAGACAGTAGGCTCTTGCTCACTGACGGTGATCTCACCCAGAGATCACATACAAGGGTTGACTGGTGGAAGTCGCCAGACTTGGAAGTTATGACACAACTGGCTCGGAACATGGATTGGAAGGCAGAGCAAGAACCTACCAAGTTTCGATTTGATGAAGGATTTACGAGCTATCCTCTAGAGGTGACAAGGGAGCAGACGTTGGTGCACCTCCAAAGGCCAGAGAGGTTGCTCGAGACGAAAGGTTTGAGAAAATGTAACGTACTACTTTTGCTCTCTGTTCTTGCAGGTGCTCAAATCTCAACTTCGATGAGAAGAAGCAGAGCAGGGCATAGCGGCCAGATAAGTTTCTCCAGAGTCAAGAACATCATAAGCCGGGAATCAAGCAAGTGCAAAATTGTGGCAGTATGGTCGAAGTCTACACTGCGGCTTGCAACACAGGTTGTTCGACAAGATGGGACGAAGAACAGGATAGGTTGGTCTACCTGGAAAGCAACACTCTCGCCTCACAAATTGTGAATACGAAGCCGATGCATTTGTCGCAAGCAGCCTCGTGGACATGTGGAAGCGTCAGAAGTGTTCGGGAGGACGAAGAAACATGCCTGGAACACGATCATCATGGGACATGCACTTCTTCTATCGGATGCAACGAGAAGCTGGCCTACCTCCAAACGCTGAGACTTTGCATGGAGCAGCAAAACGTCGTTTCCTGGGATACACCGAGAAACAACCTTTGCTCTCGAGCGCTATGAGCAAGTCGGGCAGCCAAACGCTCAGACTTTCATGGTGGCGCTCAAGGGACGGGGCGACTTAGGCGAAGAGGCTCCACTCGTAGATCTGGAAGAGAAATCTGGACGGAATCCACTACTTGCGTTCTCACTCATCACATTCTATAGGAAGTGTGGAGACGTGGCTGCCTCTCAAGAAGTTTTCCGCCCCAAGTTCAGTATTACTCCGGCACTTCCTCTTGCACTACTCATTTGAAGTACCTGGAGAGCATGATGTTCGTAAGTACTATAGTTTTTAGTTCATCGCTTTTTTGTTTCATCTTATAGCTAAAATAGCTTGAAGTTAGGGACTTCTAACTAACTCGACCAAAGCATCACGTAAACCAAGTACCTCCTTATGAAGGCGAAACTGAAGCTTGGCAGTTTCATGAAAAGCTGTGGAGGCTCTGGAGCTTATCTCTTTACACATGGTAAGTATCTTTTTCTTTCAGGGATGGGAATGGACATACAATCTTATTGTGGAGAGGGTATTAAGAGGTGTTGCTCGTTTCGGGAGCTTGTTGGTAAACTTTGTGAGGAAAATGGAGAAAGAGTGTAATGCAAGATTGACGGAGCCATGAACGAAACCCGAACAAAGATGGTATGTGAAAACAGGCAAAAGGATCTTAGATGCTTTATTTCGTTAAAGTGGGACTTTTCATTATCCCACTTATGGTGTGTGGCCACATGCCATTTTTATAACAACAATAAAAAATTGAAGTTTTAACTTTATAATTTATAAATTAAAAACTTTTCATATGATTTTGTGTTATAATATTGTGAAATATAAAAAAATAAATTAAAAAACTGATAGAAATATTAATAAATATTAATTAAGTACTAGGAAATGGCATGTGGACACATGCTAATTAATGTCCCACTTTACTGAATAAGTCCCACTTTAACGAAATAAAGCATTTAGAGGGCACACCATGGTCAAAATATAAAAATATCAAAGACAATCATGTTCTGGATCATATTTCACAAATGGAAATATGGAAATATGGTGTTTGGTCACTTAAACTTAACTTGAAAATGGGACTCAAGCTTCTCCAAGTAGATTAGATGTTACATTCTGTCCTATACAAATGTACAACTTTGTAACTATGATTCAAGTTCTTTAAATCTTTTTGGATTTCGTGATAGAGAGTTGTCCAAAGTAAATTGTGTGCTTTTGTCTTGCTGATGCTTGACAAGTTTCTTTGTGCCTTCTTTCAGCTGATCTAGACAAGGTTGTTGATACATTTAAGTTTCGTGATGGTTGCACATTTTTCTTCTATTGAAGAATTAACTCTCTCTTTGAGTGTAATTATAAGAAATGCCATATATTTTTTTCAGTGTAATTTATAGATAAAGTTTATTTTAGTTTCAAATACAATACCAATATCTTTTTTTTTCACCTCATGTTCAGATGTTATGATGAATCCAAACTTTAACATTTGGATCCATTCTATGCAAAGGATGAAAGATTTCAGAATTTTAATGTTTAAAGAATTATGTGTAATTGCAACTTGGGAATTAGTTGATTATGATGTTGTAAGGCTTCCCATTTATAATATCACTTCCATACTTGAGAATTATATATTTGTAATGATGCTCCTGCTTGATGGTTATTTTTTACTTTTAACTATAATGCCTTTGAGTATGTTGTCTTTGCTTCCTTTGACCAATGTTCATATGTTTGTTGTTTCTCGTCTACTAATATGAAATTAAAAAAGATTTAAAGAACTTGAATTATAATTATAAAGTTTGTATATTTTTACAGAGCATGGTTGAAAGAAAAACATAACATCTAATCAACAACAAAATCTCAGAGAAACTTAAGTCCCAAGTTTTAATAGGGGTTTAATCAAAGAAGTTTAGATCCATAATTGGTGTGCTTGGCAGTATTGAATATACTTAAACTATGCTTGGAGATTCTAGGATATTTTAATATCTAATAGCTGTTGTTCATTTAGATTGATCTTTTTAATTATAATTTATAACCTTCCCTATAAACACTTTCTAGTATATTTTTGTTTATTCTACTATAATATTAGTCTAAACTATGTTTATAACTATTGATCAATTAAATTACTCAATGAATTAAGAGATAAGTATTGTGTCTCATATTTTTTTATCTCTGCCAGCTAAGATCCTTTCGCGTCTTTTTAGGTACCATCTTTGATTGACGGCTCCATCAACCTTGCATGACACTCTTTCCTTGCAAAGTGTACCGACCTCCCAAGAAAAGCTTTTCTCTCATGGAGCGAGCACGCTGAGGAGTGGATTCCCTCCAGATTTCTCTCCCAGATCTGCGAGTGGAGCCTCTTCTCTGCTAAGTCGCCGTGTGCCTTGAGCGCCACCATGAAAGTCTGAGCGTTTGGCTGCGGCTTGCTCGTAGCACTCAAGAGCAAAGGTTGTTCTCGGCAAATCCCAGGAAACGACGTTTTGCTGCTCCATGCAAAGTCTCAGCGTTTGGAGGCAGGCCAGCTTCTCGTTGCATCTGATAGAAGACGTGCACGTTCGTGTTCCAGGCAACCAACGTCGTGTTTCCTCGTCCTCCAGAACACTTCTGATGGCTTCCACATGTCCACGTGATGAATGCATCGGCTTCGTATTCACAATTTGCAAGGTAGACCAACCTCTCCTGTTCTTCGTCCCATCCTGTCGAACAACCTGTGTTGCAAGCCGCAGTGACTTCGACCATACTGCCACAATTTTGCACTTGCTTGATTCCCGGCTTATGATGTTCTTGACTCTGGAGAAACTTATCTGGCCGCTATGCCCTGCTCTGCTTCTTCTCATCGAAGTTGAGATTTGAGCACCTGCAAGAACAGAGAGCAAAAGCAGTACGTTACCTTTTCTCAAACCTTTCGTCTCAACTTCTCTGGCCTTTGGAGGTGCACGAACGTCTGCTCCCCCGTCACCTCTAGAGGATAGCTCAGTCAAATCGAAACTTGGTAGGTTCTTGCTCTATTTTCCAGTCCATGTTCCGAGCCAGCTGTGCAATAACTTCCAAGTCTGGTGACTTCCACCAGTGGACCCTTGTATGTGATCTTCACCGTCCGTGAGCAAGACCCTGCTGTCTTCTTGCTCTGCAACTTCATCTCCTTGAAGATTGTTTGTACACAATCTTCCATGTGACAAGGCATGCACTGTGCTGACTTACGCGTCACTGCCAGTGTTGGCAGGACACTTTGAGGAGAATCCCAGAGTGCCATTGCTGTGCGAACCACGAGTGTGAGCTTGCAGCTGTTTCTTCTCAGTCAGAGAATCGTCCACCACAACTTCGATCTGCCACCCGGGATCCTGAAAGATAGCATTACTGCGCTGTTTCCTTCGAGAGAGCATCCATCGCACGAGCAAAAAGCATGCGAGCAGCACCAAGATCGCAACCAAAACCCAGAGAAGAAGCTGGAGCAGCGACCACGGCGTCCTCCGAACCACTGTAACTACTGCTGCGGGTGTTGGTGTGCCCACTGCTGCGTCGTGACCCTCGTGACGATGGTGGTGGTGGTGGTGGTGGTGGTGGTGGTTGTGGCGTCCTCCATGGTGGTGACCATGGTGGTGACCATGGTGATGGTGGTGAACAACCAGAGGAGCTCCATCACCGTGATGATGATGGTACACTGCTGCTGCTGGAGCTGGATCGTGGTGGCGAGCATTAGGCGCTGGAGCTAGATGAGCAGGGTGGCCGCGAGCAGGGTGAACGAAAGCAGCTGGCGCTGGGGCTCGAACTGGAGCGTCACCTTGAAGAACTGGAGCTAAAGCTGGCGCTGGCTCGTGGCCTCCTCGAGGATGGTGTCCATGGTGGTGTGGTGGATGTGCTGGAGCTCGCGGGTGTGAAGCTCGGTGATGGCCTACATGCCCTTGGCGGCCAAGCGTTGGGGCGGCGTGAGCGCGAGAGACCATAGCTTACCTGACGAGAGCTTCGACAATAGAAAAATCAAAGATTATAACCTAACCCTTGACTTAGAAAATAAAGAGGTACTTTTGGCTTTGTACGAATAGACTCGACAGCTTGTGACGCTGTGGATTGTCGGACTTGAACTGAGCATGCCAAAGAGCCCAAACCTAGATGTGAACAGCGATTTAATCTCACAATCACGAAATGCTCAATATTTCAAAAAGATAAGACATCTTTAATTTGATGGCAACTCCTTTCCAGGCTCAATCACTTGCAGTGAACGAAACTTTTTTACTCGTTTGCAAAAAAGTGGGAAAAAGAAACACAAGATAAATATCTATGCATTGCTCTGTTGATAGTCTCACGGTGCAACATCCATCCATAGCTCCCCCAGAGGTCAACACCAGTAAAGTCGGTCTAAACGCCTGGAATGATCCAATAATCAAACATATTTGGAGATGCTGGGTATTGATCCCTAAGCAAGCACTCTACCATCTGAGCTATCTCCCCTTAGCAAAGAAACAAAAATGCTAAACTTTTCTCTTCACCATTCATGCTGTTGCTTCTTGGAGTGACGGCAACGCTCGGAGAAGCCATCCTGAAAATCCAGTTGTTAACAATCAATTTTTTATTATATATACTAAAATTTTAAACTAAATATAGCTTGCCATAGCTTCAAGCTTGAATTTCATCAAAGCATTAGGCTCAGCAGGAAGCTATCTTGCAACAAGCCAAGATGCAAGAGAGTGGGAGACCTTTACATTCATTCGCGAATAACAAGGTCCATATCAAGGCATTCGACAATCTACACTACTTGCGGGCAAAGAATTGGCTTTGTTTCTTCAATTGTGATTTCTCTTCTGTTCTCCATATCTTGTTTGCTCCGGTGATCAAGTGCAAGCTCCAATCCCGCAGTTTTCTACATGAACAAAACTGGGGATGCTCCACTTGGAGAATACCAGCTTAGCAATGCTTTCGACAACCGTGCTGATGCATCTGATCAAGATGATCTTGCTGGAAATCAAAGTCTCTCGTCATTTCAGGACCATAGAAACACGTTCATCACTTCAAATGACTTCGGGACCTTGGTGTCTAGGAATCAACACAGTGAGGATTCCGGTGGAATGGTGGATTAAATATGATCCAAGCCCTCCTCTACCTATGTAGCAGGCTCGCTTGCAGCTCTAGACAATGCTATTACATGGGCAGAGTAAGAAAATGATTTCCCTCCTTTGCTTTTCTAAACTGGTTTTATTTATTTTACAGGAGTAGTGGCATTAAAGTCATCATCGATCTCCACGCAGCTTCTGGCAGTGGAAGCCGTGACGGAATTCCTCCGCATCGCTGGAAGTCATAGATTTTGGGACACAATGGTCATTTGGAAAGAGTGTGGGAATTAACGAAAGATCAAGTCAGAGACCTCTGTCTTTGATTGTAAAAACAATGGTACAAGCTTCTAAGTTTCTTTGTCTTTGCTGGACAAAGCTCGCAACTCATCCAAGGCCGCTCTCATGTTTCGAGCATCTTGCTCCCTCCCTGCCGCCGCAAACATGTTCCCAAGTGTCACATAGAGCCCAGAGTTTTGTGGATCCAAAACCAGAGCGTTCATCCCTGCTCGCTCCACCCTGCTCACGTCCCCGTTCGCGTTACAAGCCGCCAGCAGCGTGATCCACAGCCTCGAATCCAGCCTCAGCCTCGACTTGAAGATCAGCTCCTCCGCAGCTTCAAGCTTCCCGGTTCTCGCCAGCAGATCGACCATGCAACCAAAGTGCTCCGAAGCAGGCACCACACCAAAATCCCACTTCATCGCTGCGAAGTAGTCCCAGGCCTTGTCTTCCACCCCAGCATGGCTGCACGCCGCGAGAAGGCTGACGAACGAAGCACCGTCGGACCTCAAACCATCTTGCTGCATCCAGTGGAAGAGTCTCATTGTGTCCCCTCCACATCGAGCTTCCACCGCTAGCAGCGAGTTCCAAAGCACGGGATCCTGCTTCTCGGACCTCTGGAACACTGCTCGTGAAGCCTCCAAGCCTCCACACTTCCCATACATGTCCACCAGGGCGCTGGCCACGACTTCGTCCGGCTCGAGCCCGGCTTCCACGACCTGTTCGTGGATCCTCCGTCCCGACTTGAGAGAGGCGAGGCTGGAGCAAACTCCCAGAGCTGCCAGCAGCGAGACTTTGTCCGGTCGGTAACCTTCGAGCAGCATCTGGTGATAGAGAGCTAGTCCCTGGTGGTGTCTTGCATTTTCCGCGGCCGCCGTAATCACCAGGCTCCAGCTTGTTTGAGTCTTCTCTTCCGTGCTCTCGAACATATCGAGCGCTTTGTCGAGCTCTCCCTTGCTCCCGTAGGCTTCGACAAGAGCGTTGCAAAGCCTGACGTTGTTGTCCAGGCTTCTCTGACGAGCAGCGGCGTTAAGCAGCGTCATCTCCAGCGAGTTTACTACGGCGGCAGCGCAAGCCAGGGTGAAGCTGTCCGGGAGCACACCTTCCAGCTGCATGCGTCGAAATAGGAGCTGCGCGTCGGCAAACTCTCTGTGCTCGACGCAGGCCGAGATCATGGCTGTCCAGAGAGCTGTGCTCGGCTCTTTCGCGCTCACCCGGTCGAAGATTTCCCTAGCTTTCTCAAGCTTGCCAAGCCTGGCATACATGGTCACCAAAGCACCAGCTACAACGTCGTCCTCGTCGTAGTTTTTCTGGATGGCCATGGAGTGGACACTCTCCCCGATCAGTAGCATTGCCGGGTAGACCAGAGACGAGAGAACGATGCAGAAGCTGGCCCTGTTGAATCTCACACCCTCTTGCAGCATGCTCCTAAAAAGCTCGATGACTCCTTCGTGGCGGCCATAACTGGAGTAGAGTGACATGATCGCGTTCCAGGCAACTGAGTCTCGCTGTACCATTCCGTCGAACAAGAGCCGAGCATGGTCCAAGCTCTTGCACTTCCCATACATGACGAAGAGTGCTGTGGCGACGACCAAGTGGTGCTGTATTCCAGCCTCAAGAACCAGCTCATGAATCCCGGTACCGCTTCTTAGGAACCCTGGAGCAACGCAGGCACTGAGACCAGAGACGAGAGCAGTGGTGTTTGGAAAGATCCCGTTGAGCTGAATCCGTCGAAGAACTGCAAGAGTCTCATTCGAATAGCCATATCTCGCAGTTGCACGAAGAAAACTGCTCCATGGTAGAGACACGTCGTCTCGGCCTTGCAAGATCTGATAAGCAGCATCAAGTTCCCCGCAGCTCGAGTACATGTTGACGAGGGCGATCTCTATCCCAGGCTCGGAATGGAACTCCGTCTCGGCGACCATCCCGTAGACAGCATCACCCTCCGCAAGAGCTTCTAGATCGGTACACCCGTGAAGAAGGTTGACAAACGTCGCAAAGTTGGGATGGAAACCTTCGAGTTGCATCGTCCGAAAACACCGGAATGCTTCCTCGAGCAACACATTGAGGAAGAACGCGGCGATCATCGAGTTCCACGACACCACACTCCTCCTGTGTCCCTGCTCGTCGAAAACTCTGGCAGCTTCTTCCACCGCTCCACACTTCCCATACATGTTGACGACCGCATCGCCAACTTGCGGATCCAGCTCCCCAATCTGTTCCTGGATGTTGGAATGGACGAGCTTCCCCGTCTCAAGCGATCCCACCGCGGCACACGACTCAAGCACGGCCAGGAAAGTGATGGCCTCGGGCTTGAATCCATCGAGTTGCATCAGCCGGAAGACGATGAGCGACATTTGGAAGTTCCCCTGCCTCGCGTGAGCCGAGAGCATAACGTTCCAACTCACGGAGGTCCTCTCCTGGATCGAGTCGAAGACGCTGCAAGCCTCGTCCACGCTGTGGCACAGCCCATACATGTTGACGAGCGTGTTGCCAAGAACAACGTCGGCCTCAAGCCCGGCCTCTCTGACGAGCCTCTGAGCCAACCTGCCAGCCACCAAGTTCCCACAATCAGCACACGCATTCACAACAGCAAGAAAGCTCGTCTTGTCGAGCAACACACCTTCGAGCTGCGTCCGGTGGAAGAGATCGATGGCCTCGGAAAAATGCCCGCTCTCGGCATTTGCTGTGATGATCCCAGTCCATGTCACGACGTTGCTCGGCGAGTGGAACTCGCGGAAGATCCTGCGAGCGTCTTCCAGCCTGCCGCAGATGCGATACATATTTACCAAACTGGTGCCAATGCGATCTTCAATGTCAAAGCCACCGTCGCGAACGAAAGATTCGATCAGCTTTCCTGCGCTGGCAATCCACAGCCCCCTCTTCTTGCTGCCCTCGGTACTGCATTCCTTGAGGATGGTCACCAGCGTCGTGGCGTTGGGCCGGATTCCCTCGTGGAGCATGCAATGGAGCAAGGCTACCGAGGGAAGATCTCGATCTTCTTCTTCCTCGCACCGATGGTGATGCCTGGAGAAGGCGGCGATTACACCATTCCAGACTCGTACGTCCAAGTGGCTCACCTGGTGATCGAAGACGCGCCTCGCTTCACCCGCATTGCCGGATTCCAGGAGGCTCGTCACTCGCTCCAGACCCTGGAAATCCTCTCGCGACAGGAGATTCTTGCCTCTCGGCGCAGTAGCAGCAGAGGAGGCGATGCCTCGCGCAAGAAGGAGGTCGGATTTGCCCCTCCGGCGAAGGCGCCCCAACATTCCATTCCACGCGAGATATCAAAATGCCAAGAACCCTATCGCACAAGAGAGGGAAAATATTTTGGCAGGAGGAAGGCGTGCTTCTTTGGCGCGATCGATCCATCGCGATCGTGTCTACAGGGAAGAAGATCCCTCTCCCACTTCTGTTCTTGCTCTTCCTCATCCATCCACGCTCTGGCTTGAGAGGATTAGGGTTTATCCGGGGTTTAGATGGCAGTGGTGCGCCTCTGCGCTGCGCTCCACACCTTTCCGTCGTCACATCGCTCCAGGATCGGTGCTGCTGCTCATCCGCTGCCTCTTTGTGCCTCCCATTGCTCGCATTTCTCTCCTTCCACCGCCGGCTTCTCGCGATTGGAGAGCTCCAGAGTGGTGAGAATGGCGGCATCGGAGTCTTCTGCCGTGAAGACTGTCGTATCCACGCCAAGATCGACACCAGCTCCAGGTATGATTCGAACTTTTTCTAATGTGTTTTCTCATTTTCTTCTTATCGGCAGGCTCTAAGAAGGCTCTTCTTTCGCTGTCCGACAAGCGCAACCTTGATGTTCTTGCTACTGGTCTTAGAGAACTCGGGTAAGTTTGTATGCCCTCTTCACAAAAAGAAAGTTGTATGCTGAAAGTTGTCGACTAGATATACGCTGATTTCCACTGGTGGTACCGCCAAGGCGCTGGAAACTGCGGGCTTCGAAGTTACAAGAGTGGAAGAACTGACGAACTTCCCTGAAATGGTTGTATTCTTTTTCTCTCTGGAGGAACTTTGATTGTGAAATGTTTGTTTTTGCAGCTGGATGGTCGAGTAAAGACGTTGCATCCTGCGGTTCACGGAGGCATTCTTGCAAGGCGTGATTTAGACTCGCATATGGACGCTCTCGACACGCACGGGATAGGTGTGCTCATAGTTGCGCTAATCTTTAGTTTCTCCTTGTCTGTACTGTGAAGGCAGGAACCATAGACGTTGTGGTGGTCAATCTCTACCCGTTCTATGACACTGTCACTGCTCCCGGAGGAGCATCGTTCGAGAAAGGTGTTGAGAATATAGATATTGGTGGTCCTGCAATGATCAGAGCTGCAGCCAAGGTTTCATGTTTCATTTGTTCTTTGCGGTTACTGAATTTTGAATTTTCTTTTCATGGCAGAACCACAAGCACGTACTTGTAGTCGTCGATCCTGCAGACTACCCTACGGTTTTAGACAGTCTGCAGGGTGAACTGGAGAATGACGAAATGATCAGACGGAAATTCGCCTGGAAAGCGTTTCAGCACGTCTCCTCTTACGACTCGGCCGTGTCGGAGTGGTTTTGGAAGGAAAACAATGGTGGTAAGTTTTTAGTTGTTTTCTCACTTTGATCCACATGACATGGAGTTGGCGTTTGGCAGATGGTTCTGGTACTCAGTTTCCATCAGAGCTTACGATACCACTGGCACTAAAATCGTCTTTAAGATACGGAGAGAACCCACACCAAAAGGCCGCGTTTTATGTCGATAAATCCATCTCAGAAGTTGATGCTGGAGGAATTGCGACTGCTGTGCAACACCACGGAAAGGTAGTGAATCTACTTATTCACCTCTATTGATGCTCCTTTTGCAGGAAATGTCTTACAACAACTATCTTGATGCTGATGCCGCCTGGAATTGCGTCTGCGAATTCAAAGAACCGACATGCGTTGTAGTCAAGCATACAAATCCCTGTGGGGTGGCGTCGCGGCCCGACATTTTGGAGGCCTATCGCCTCGCTGTTGAAGCAGACTCCATCAGTGCATTCGGCGGTATAGTAGCCTTCAATTGCGAAGTTGACGAGGTTTGCTTCAATATCAACTTTTTAACGTGTACACGGGCTTTTCCATTTCGTAGGCACTGGCACGAGAGATACGAGAGTACATAGCAAAGCGGTATCAGGAAAACCAAACCAAAATGTTCTACGAGATTGTGGTGGCACCGAAGTACACCGAGAAGGGACTCCAGGTCTTGAAAGGCAAGTCGAAAGCGCTGCGAATACTCGAAGCTCAGCCAATCAAGAAAGGCCGTCGAAGCGCGAGACAAGTCGGCGGAGGCTGGCTGGTTCAAGATGCCGACGATCTTACACCGGACGACATCACTTTCAGAGTCGGCACAACGAAAGTCCCAACAGAGGCGGAAATGACCGACGCAAAGTTCGCATGGGTGTGCGTCAAGCATGTCAAGAGCAACGCGATCGTGGTCGCAAAGGTCTGTGTTTTTCTGAATCGTTGTTTCTTCGCGTTCCTGACGTCGAATGAGTTCCAGGATAACTCCATGCTTGGAATGGGCAGCGGGCAGCCAAATCGTATCAAGAGCCTGGAAATCGCGATTGAAAAGGCTGGAAGCGCTGTCAAAGGCGCTGCTCTTGCTAGCGACGCATTCTTTCCTTTTGGTGAGTGGTGATGAATCTCAAAGCTCTCTAGTTGCGACTGAGCGGTGGATTTTTTCGTCTTCTCCCGCAGCTTGGAACGACGCCGTGGAAGAAGCGTGCAAGGCTGGAGTGAGCGTCATAGTCCAGCCGGGTGGAAGCATAAGGGACCAAGATGCGATCGACTGCTGCAACAAGTATGGCGTCGCAATGGTTTTTACAGATGTTCGTCACTTCCGACATTAAACAACACCAAAATCTTTGCAAAGATCTACAAAAAATCCAATTAAAGTATTGTTTTGACCAAAAGGTTGACTAAGCTGGCTTAGATGGCGCTCGAGTTTAGGGCTTTAGGACTGTGGTTGACTTGTTCTTCCAAATATGTGGGAACTCAAAAGATATGCTTGATCTCGCTGCTCGCGCTGCTCGCATCACCAGCACAAGAAGCCACTGCCGGAAGCGCTTCCTTCACTGCGATCTTGCAGCAAGACCTCCGCTCGATCATCACGAGCTCGATGCAGCAGCAGTAGCAGCAGAGTATGGCGACCGTCTCCAGTCGTGCCGAGATCTCCCCCAAGCTAGGCTCTTGCACCAAGAGATCCTTCGCGGGAGCCCAGGACTCCTGGAAACCAACGTCTTCATCGGCAATCTCATCGTCGGTGCGTATCGCAAATGCGGCAGCTTGGACGAAGCTCGCGCAGCCTTCGAGAGCCTCAAGCTCAAGAACGTCATCACTTGGAACGCCATGCTCGCAACTCTGGCGGATCACGGCGAGTTCCAGGCCACGCTCCACGCTTTCAGCCGGATGCTGCACGAGGGGACGGTCCCCAGCGTTGTGACTTTCATCTCGGTGCTCGGAGCTTGTGCCGCCTGGAGCTCGGGCAACCGAGTTCACTCGCTTGCCACCGAGCTGGGCTTCCACACCGATCTCGTCGTGGGTAATGTTCTTGTCAACTTCTATGGGAAGTGCGGGGATTTGCCACAGGCCAAGATTGTTTTTGCTGGGATCAGAAACAAGAGCACTGCGAGCTGGACTAGCATGGCTGCAGCAAATGCCGAGAACGGGCATTTTTCCGGGGCTTTGCATTTGTTTCGGGGAATGCTGCTTGATGGCTTGCGGCACAACATTCCCAGTTTTCTCACCATGCTCCATGCGTGCTGCTCCTTGCGAGAGGCTGACGAGATCCATCGGCAAGTTTGTGAGAGCGGGCTGGTTTCTAGCGATGTCTCGATTGGAAACGCGCTGGTGAAAACTTACGGGAAGCTTGGCGAGGTGGAGCGCGCGATGGAAGTGTTTGAAACAATGGCGGTGAGAGACTTGAGCTCCTGGAATGCGGTGGTTGCTTCGTACGCTCAGAACGGCTGCAGTGAAGAAGCTATCGCGTTTTTCTGTCGGATGCTGCTGGAAGGAGTTTCTCCGAATGGGAATTCCTTCGCGGGTGGTGTTCTTAGCTGCGTTTGCGGGGAGAAGTTCTCGAGTCTCGTCCGTGGCTGCGTCGAGGAGGGTGGATTCGACGCCGATGCTGCCGTGTCCAATGCTTTGATAACTTTCTACTCGAGAAGCAGGGAAGTGGAGAAAGCCAGCGAGGTTTTCCAGCGGCTGGATCGTCCAAACCTTCTGTCGTGGAACTCTATCATCTCAGCCTGCGTCCAGAACGACTGTGCCGATAGCGCCGTGCTGCTCTTCCGAAAGATGCAGCTCCAAGGATTTGCGGCGGATAAGTTTACACTGACCTCACTCCTGGACGCTTGCCGGTGCTTGTCACTGGGGACGAAAATCCTGGAGTGGATCAACACGGAGTTGAAGTTGCAGCTGCAACACGACTCTCTTCTCGGCATCGCCATGCTGAATATGTTCGCAAAGTGTGGATGTCCAGCTCGAGCTGGAGAGATCTTCGACGACACGATCACCAGGACGAACAGTTCGTGTGACGTAGTGCTGTGGAACGAGTTGATCAGATCGTACGTAGACAATGGCTGCTTTTACGAGGCCATGCAGAGCTTCCGGATGATGCTGCTGGAGGCCGCGGCGTCGCCAAACTCGGTAACTTTGTCTAGAGTCTTGGCTGCGTGTGAGGACGAGCCGTGTAGAGCGATGGTGGAAAGCTTGGTTATGGAGTCGGGCTGGGGATCGGACGCTCAGGTCTCAAACGCACTCGTGAGCATGCTCGCCAGGAGTGGATTCGTGGAGCAAGCTTTGGAGAGAGTGATCCTCCACAAGCATAACAACGTTGTGGCATGGACGTCGATCATCACAGGGTTGGTGGACAAGGGCTTGCACGAAGAAGCTCTTAAGTTCCTCCCGGTGATGAGAGTGGAGGGCGTGAGGCCGGATGGAGTTGCGTTTGCTGCGATGCTCGGTGCCTGTGCCGGAGCTCTCAACTCGGACCAAGGCAAGAAGATCCACTCTCAAGTTCTGGAGAGTGGTCTGGAATCGGACTCGGCGGTGGCGAGCTCGCTGGTAGCAATGTACGCACGGTGTGGAAACCTGGTGACCGCGTACAAGATGCTCACGTCCATCGAGCAAGAACATCGGCTCGAAGATCATCCCAAAGTTCTCGTCGTCTCGTGGAACAACTTCATCGGAGCTTGCATCCAGCACGGCCAGCACGCCACGGCGGTGACAATGTTTCGCCGGATGCTGCTCGAAGGGATCGCTCCAAACAAAGTGAGCTTCATCACCGTGCTTGCGGCCTGCCGCATGGAGTCCACTTCTCGGCTCGGCCATCTCGTCCACAGCGCTTGCGAAGAGTGTGGACTCTTCGAGGACGCGTTCGTCAAGACCTCCCTGGGGGACATGTATGGAAAGCTCGGAAACTTAGCAACCGCTCGCCAGATCCTGCGTGCAGTTCCAGTGAAGAGCTTGGTTTCTTGGAATTCTCTTGTTTCGGCGTTCGCTCAGCACGGCCGTGGAGAAGAGACTGTTGTATTTCTGTGGGAGATGCAGCAGGATGGTAGCAAGCCAAACGCCACCACCTTTGCGAGCGTTATAAACTGTTCCGTGGAAGCGACCGAAGTTTATCGCTGGATTGAATCGATGCGATGCGATCATGGCTTGGTTCCTGGCGTGGAGCACCTTCGAGGCGTGGTAGAGATCTTGGGACGACAAGGAAAGCTGGGAGAAGCGGAGAGGATCATTTCCAAGATGGCGATGGAGTTTCGAGGTGCGATGTGGCTGAGCTTGCTGGGATGGTGTCGCAGGCACGGTGATGTGAATCGAGAGAGACTGGCAGCTGAGAGAATCCTCGAGCTCGATCCTCTCAACGCTGTTGCTCGACAAGTTGTCACGCTCTTGGGCGAGGCTGACAAGAAAGCGTAATCTCCTGGAATTGAAAATTACCTTGTATCAAAACGTTTGCGGTGGCTGACACAGATTCAAGCGTCGGAAAATCTGAAATCGCATCCTGATCTTGTCAGTCGGACTGTCGTGAGTTGACAGTTCGGGAGCCTGTACAAATCCATTCCCAGTTCAGAAAAATTATGGAAGATGGAAAGTTTGTAAGGCTTACAATAGATTTGCGCGCTTGAGCATGTTGCGCAAAAAGCTGCTGTGCGAAACCACAGCGATCTCCGTCTCTTTGCGATCCCAAAGCCTGGTTCGTTAAGAAAGCCACCATTCAATACTTGTGGAAACAAAAAACTGGAGAGCTTCTGTTTTTTTTACTTTACCATTGCAGAAAAAGAGTGATCCGTTCTTGCAGCTCTTTCATTGTCTCGGGAGTGTCTGGATTCCACATTTTATCGTCATCGTCTTCGATCTAAGAGAACAAACACAATGAATGTTGCACACCTTGCATCTCATGAAAAACACACACACACACACACACCTGCGAAAAATCGACTGTTGTAAACATTGGCGCATAGTTGCTAATGGCCCGTCTCTTGTCAGACGATCGAACGCTCTAAGTGGATTGCACCAAAAAAGAAAAAGAACACGTAAACGAGACGAGATCAAGAAGAAAAAAGGACGAGAAGAAAAACATACCATCCGTTCTCTACACAGCTCCTGTGCAACAAAAGGCGGACTGCCGATCTCTCCGCTTCCAAACACACCGACTGCCGTTTGCAAAGTTCTACAAAAACTGAACGATGAACAAGAAGAAGAAATAGAAAAAAAACTCTCACCGAGTCAAGGGAGAAACCACAACCAGCTGAACGCGACGATCAATCCCACTCTCTCCCACGATCTTGCGGAGCCTTCCAATCTGATTCGAGCATTGCGATATGAGAAGAAAACGCGAGTGATAGAGAATGAGAGCTCTTACCTGTTCCCAGCCATTGGAAGTGAGCTTGGGATCAAAGAAGTTCTGGTCGCGAGCGCGGGCATGCTTGAGAGAGGCCTTGCCAATGAAGAAGGAGAGCAGCCACGCTTGGAAGTGGCGCCAGAATGGCCGCAACACGCGAATGAGGAGGCGCGGAGAGAGATGGCGCCATTCGCCCCGGAAGAAGAGGCGATGGAGGCTCACATCGCCATCGACATTGTGAAAGGCTTCTGCGTGTCTTACCAGGTGGATGATCTTCGCTTCCTCCATCTTTCCTTACTACAAACCCTAAAACCCCAGGCTTTAATGTTTTTTATTTTGAACCCAGGACCATTCAAACATTTAAAGGAGTTTAGTTAGCATCAGTTTTAATATCGTTTATTTTAATACTTCTTAGATTTAATATTTGGGGGGGTTGGGGGGTTGTGCCAGGCTAAGGCGGTAGTGTAAGGCCAAAGCGACACGTGGAAAGCCGGGCAGCAAGCTACCGGTGGCCCCCCTCCCACAAAAAATTAGGTTAATAGCGTTGGGACACGTGGTCCCATATCAGCTATTAAACTGATAAGAACAGATACTACACTTGATCTTAGCCAAAAGGCCGAGAAAGGTATAAAAATTTCATGGCCCAGCCCTCTCCTTATATACTGTGGGCAGGCCCCAAGCCTGTGCCACGGCATATGGGATAGGGCGCGGGCTGACGTGTCACATAAACAATTAGGGGTAAAAGATGGATAAACACGTGTCATCTTGTTTGACTGAAAATGTAGGGTTTGTGGCATGGCGAAGCAAGCTAGCAGCAGTGGCGGTGCTGTTTACGACGCCCAGCGCTTGGCGAGGATCAAAGCGAGCAAGCTCTACGATTCCAATGCATCTCCTGGCAAGGTAGGCGCCCGCCGTTGCCAATTTCAATTCCAATTTTCTGTTCTTCCGGCCTAGGTTCCAGTCGTATACTCCGCAGTGTATAATATCGCGTTCCTGGGATTGGAGAAACTGTAAATAGATTGGCTCTTTCTTTCGCATTGAATCTAAAGAGCGTCTCTCAACTCCCAGCCATCCATTTGACTCTTCCAAGTGGGGAAGAGTGTGTGAGCTGCTGATCCAGAAAGGCGAGCTGGAGTCACGTAGAATTATGGAGCCTGGAGAAGCTACAAAAGAAGATCTTCTCGTGGTATGTTCTCGACTATTTAACTTCAAGCGGAGATTAATTCTCTTGGTTTCCTTCTTTTTTCCATTTTCAGGTACACACACCGGAATATTTGGAGAGCTTAAAGCGGAGTTATGTTGCTGCCTCCATATTGGAGGTAGAAAAATTCAATCTTTGTGTTTATATCTCTTTCTTGAGCTCGATCAAACAGGTTCCCCCTGTGGCTTTGCTGCCTTATTGCATCATTCGTTCTAAAGTTTTAGTCCCATTTCGGAAACAGGTAGTTTGGAAACAGGTAGTTTCCCTTGTTTATGTTCTTTTGCGTTGTTTTCAAGGTGGGAGGGTCTGTTCTAGCAGGCAAAGTTGCTTATGAACGGGGATGGGCTATAAATGTTGGAGGGGGATTTCACCATTGTTGTGGCTATAGAGGCGGTGGTTTTTGTGTGTATGCAGACATAACACTCTGCATTCACTTCGCTTTCGCAAATCTCAATATCAGCCGGTATGTGCTTTTAAGAGATCATATTTTCAGAGCTTTCGTTTTCATGAAACGGTTGCAGGGCGATGATTGTCGATCTTGATGCTCACCAAGGCAATGGTCATGAAAGGGATTTTGCAGATGATGGTAACTCTTTCTGGTACTTTTCACTTGTAGAGCTCCTTTTCCTGTTTGCCACTTGACTTAATCGTCGCGAACTCCTTGCAGATCGAGTGTTTATCTTTGACATGTATAATCGAGATATATATCCACTGGTATGAACTTGTAAGATTCTTCGTCATGTTCATGTACACTGCTTTGCAGGATTATGAAGCAAAACGCTGGATTGATCGGCGAGTTGAAATTTCCGTAAGCAGTTTTTGTTTATTGTTTCTCAACAAAGCGTGTTATCTTACACGTAGAGTGGAACACGGACTGACTCTTACCTGACGCGTTTAAAGCAAGAGCTTGAGGTTCTCTTTTGTATACTTGTTTTTCTCTTTGTAGCATCTTTTTAGCAACTTCGTAAGTTGCAGGAGGCGTTCCAAGCCTTTGCTCCAGATCTTTTGGTCTACAACGCCGGCACAGACATATTGGAAGGAGATCCTCTCGGCCGATTGGAGGTTTGCTTCAACTTTCTCGAGCGTTGTCTCAGTCTCGTCCTTGCAGGTTTCACCGGAAGGAGTGAAAGAGCGTGACGAGATTGTTTTCAGCTTCGCTCGCCAGAGAAACATCCCAATTGTCATGCTCACGTCTGGTAAACATCTTTTAATCTTCTTCCATTCCACCTGCTAGAACAGTGATTCGTTTTCCTTTTTAATTTGTTCCAGGAGGATACATGAGAAGCAGTGCTGGTGTCATCGCTGAATCCATCTCGAATTTACACTCGAAAAAGCTCATCGACTTGGCCGGTGTGAATTAAACAAGAGCCTCTTTCTTTCCAGCGGGGTGAAAGAGATGTCGAACCCGGGACCCCCTAAACGCATATTCGAGAGAGTGATGTAGGGCGACCATTTCTAGCAAGCCATGCCAGGCCATGGAGGCGCGATATTCTTCTCTAAGGCTGGGAGAGGCTCTTAACAGGAGGTACTAAGACTAGCACTAGCTTACATTCTCGATTTACTCCATCGATTTGCTTGTCTAGGTGCGACTATGCCCGAGCTTGCAAGGAGCTTGCCGTGCTGCTCAAACAGGCTTATGGAATTGCCCCCAAGTCTCTCCAGGCGGCTCTCTTCCAGGATCTTCTCGCCGCGTTTCGCATCCTCCAGGAGTAAGAATCTCTTCTTTGAAAGCTTTCGTGATTTCTCTCATTTTTTTTCCTTTGTTCTTTGTGTTTTTTTCTCTAGTCATCCATGGTGCTCGGCTGGTGATTTCTCCGCTGCCAGTGCTTTGCTCCAAGCTTCTGACTCCGTCTTGCCGAAGCACAAGAAGGGCTTGGCGGCTGGGGAGTTTAGAAAGGCTGCCATTTCCTTGCAAAGGAGCTCCAAGAATCAAAGCGAGCTAGACGGTATGGTTTTGTAAGACTGTTCTTCTTCGTCTTTCTGACTATGTTTTCTATTTTTTTCTCGTGAAGAATCCTGCCAGCTTCCGGTGGATGTTCTTGTTCACGTTTTCAGCTTCCTGGATCCCATATCACTGGCTACTGCTGGCTGCGTATGCAGGTTTTGATTTTAATCTCGATTTCTTCTCCAACAAATGTGACAGGTTTCATCTTGTTTTGTGAAGGTCTTGGAATTCAGAGTACAAAGACGCAAACCTCTGGCAGAAGCTTTTCACGGTTGTTCTTGAGAACACGAGTTTTGATCCTACTAGAGTTTTGCAGCTCGCTGGTTTTGAGCTGGGTGATGATGATTCCAGTACTCCTCTGAGAGTCAAGGATGTTTCGATCCAAAAAATAGGCTGCTGGAAGAAGGCTTTCGAGATCGCAGTTCTCCGTGAGTTGTTTCGTTTAGTGCTTTTCTTGTGTCTAACTATTATATATTTTTGCTTTCCAGGTTCGCCAAAGCTTTTGTATCTCTTCACAAGGGCCCAGTGCTTGACTTGCAAGGCAACGTTTTGGTCATCGGAGCTTTGCTTGCAAACATTTGCCAACCAGTGCAGCAAGAAAAACTTCCAGGAGCACAAGCTGAGGCCACTGTTGCTAGAACAGGTTTGATCCGCCCTCGTCTGCCTTTTCATGGTTTTTCCTAAACTTTGTACTGCGGCACAGGTTGTCAGCTTTGTTCTCATGGGATCAAGACAAGCTTACAACACCAAAAAGGACAGTGATTCAGACGAAGACCAGTATCTTCCTTACGCGAAGTTGTGGGAGTATGCAAAGTGGTTGAGATAGCCGTTTTTTATTTTTGTTAGTAATCAAGTTCACCATTGTGACCGGTGGCAAACAAGGCGCCCTTCTTCATATCATCAAGACGAGGAAATCATCTTTAGATTGAATGGAGAGGTGGAATCACTGGGCCGACCTCTCAAGAAACTTGTCGATCTAATGGGTCCCTAGTGTGTGTGATTTTTTGAAGTTGAAAACATTATTAATAATCAAATGAATTAACAACAATTTAGTTTTGAGATGTGGAGGTGGTGAAGTCGATGATCTCAATAAACTCTCCAGTGCAGTTGTAATGCTGGAGCGTCTTTGGTTTATGCGGTTGTCCACGATCTGCCCCACCAAGTTACTTCCCTGTGGAACAAGCGCAAAAGAGTACGAGTTGTTCTGTTCACTGAATTGCAAAAACTTGTTGGTGGCTAGAGGAGACATCTAAGGCAAGACAACGTTGCCCTTCCCAGGTCCTGCAAAGACAAATCCATCACAATCAGAGAGTCCAATCCACCCAAAAACTCTTTTACAAAATCAAATGTGGTCAAGCTTGCTTACCAAAGCTGCCTGCTGGAATGTTTGCAACCCAGTAGGTGATATAGGACTCAAAGAATTGGAATCCAATCATGTCCAACCAGGTGAACATCACCACTGAAAAGTATGAAGGATGTGTGATGTTGATGCCGCGGCGGTCGTCATATCCTTGGATGTCAATAGTGGGAGCCCTGTCAGTGATGTGCAAGGGGAGGAAGCTGTTCTCCTCGACTGTGGTGGAACCATACTTTTATGAGAAGATTAGCATTAGCTGACAACGAACACAAAGAGAGGAGAATCACAGCTGACAAGAACACTGCCATTTCTTAGAAGAATTGACGAATCAATGGATTGATGCTTTTATCTATGACATTTTCTCGGGCCAGTTGACTAAATTCATCCATCCCTTGATCCAAATGATCCCAGATTTCTATAAAAATCTGGGTGTCAAGATTACCATGGTCAATTCAAGGTATACTAAATTCTACACCCCATGCGAGAATAAGTTGCTAAACCATGTAGCTCTACTTGAAAAAAATAAATTAAATTGAGCAGATTTCAATCTTCGGATAAGAGTTACATGCTGTCTACTAACGAAATATCTACATCCCCGATGAATAAAAATATGAATTTTCTTTAGCAGCCACAAAGTATGGTTGGATCGCAGCAGCAGCAGCATTGATCAAGCAGGCAGCAGCAACAAAGCGCAGCCAAGCTGTAAGGAAAAACTCACCATGAGAAAACTCAGCAAAAATTACAAGCTATTAAGATAGAAACTACCACTCACCAGCCTCTGAGAAACCCCCCTGACCGCTTCTTTTGCTTGTAGTTTTGTGGCGGTGGATAGTAACCTGTGGAGAATAGAACTTAATTCAATCTAGAAGAACTAGAAGAGACCAAAGAGAGATTGATCCTTGGGGAGAGCTTACCTTGCTGGGGATAGCCATAGACTGGCTGCTGATGGTGGTGTCCGTGCCCCTTTTCCTCA